>NC_046990.1:729916-782416 GCF_009769545.1 Cyclopterus lumpus
GGATGATATGCTTGCAGTAAAACAGATAATCCACATCCACTAGAAGTCTCCATTCTCCTTGACAGAGGGATAATGCTCTGTACCTGCTGTTATATCTACTGCCATCGTCTCTCTCAGATGTGATCGATGCTGTGGCTCACGCTTGCCATTTAACAGATATACACCATTAACTGTACCATGGCATCCAAATCCAACCGGAGGTGCTTTCCAAAGGCCAGTAAGTAAATTGAAATGTCTTTCTAAAGCTTGATCTTTAGTGGCCTTTAAATAGAAGAGAAATATCACGGCAAGAGAGAGAGAGGGAGAGATGAAGTGGAGGAGAAGGCAGGCAGAGATAGTAAGAGCAGGAAGTGAGAGGGCTGTCACTTCACTGAAGAAACAATAGTAAAAGAAAAAGAAGGAGTTGTGCGAGAGAGGTTGGATGCTGCTTTTGAGTGTCATCCTCCAATAAAAATGAATCAATATGACTTAAGATGCACACCAGCAGTAACTAACATTCATACACTACTACGGGAGAAATGTTGGGGTTAAGTGTGTTGCCCAAGGACACATGGACATGGACTAGCGGAGCTGGGGATCGAACCACCGGTCCTCTGATTGAAGGACGACCCTGCTCACCACTGAGCCAGTCACAGATGCATCCTGGTGTCAAACAGAAGATGGTTTCTGATCATTTTAAATACATAAACAGCATCACATGGGAGAATTTTTTTACTTTGTCAAGGTTGATTAAAGCAGCTTGAATGTCCACACTGAAAAAGTGTGTTACACACAAGCTTGTGGTTCATATCTTGTTAAATGAATAAGGCAAAAACATGTTAAAAAACGATCATTAGTTTTGGCTAAATGTTGAAAGACAGTTTTCAAGTCACTGTTGACTATTTCAATACAAAAACTAGGGTGATTAATATATTTTAGAAAATCTCTTTAAATCTCAACACCAATTAATATTCAAATGCTCTGATCCGGTGTAGTCGATCCCAGTCCCGCCTCCCGGCCCGAGCTCTCCAACAGCCAATGGGAGCGTGACCTACTGGCATCGAGTTCGACCGTCTTCACGAAAAACTAAAGCAACAGGAAACACGGCAGCACGTCGGAGAACCTCCCAGTTGAAGAAGAGAAGACTATTGGAGCAGCGAAGTGATGGTTGCGTGGTGGTGATGCTGCGTCAGGCGTTGACTTGCTGTGAGGAAGCAGAAGGATTCGTTGTTCTCCATCGATGCCAACGAGGAGGATGGCGTGCCTTCAAGGCCGCACCAGGAGAACTCCATGACGCGATGCGAGCACTGAGCACAAGCAGCAACATCTTGAAATGTACGCTTCTTTTGCTTTATAGACGTTGTTTACATTCATGATCAAACTTGCTTGTGCACATTTCTTGTGAGTGTGTGCGTGTATGTGTGTTTGTTGCACATGAGGGATTGGTACAAAGGAGACATCTGCAGTGGTATTTAGTTTGAGGAGCTCAAACAGGATTTTTTGTAAAAATATGATGCATAAAACATAACCATAAAAAAACCTGAATCATACCTTAGTTGCTACGAGTGGATATTGTGTTATGATAAAACATACGGAAAGCATATAATATTATACTGATCAACACTTTAACACTAGCCAGATACGTTAAATATTAATTTGTTCACATAATGTTAAAAGACAATGTAATCTGACAATGACGTTTCGTAGAAACATTAAATACATATTTATTTCATATTTCTATACATTTTATATATACATGCGCATACATTGTTGGCAACATTTAGATGACGGTTGGGATGAGGTGAACATCAACATGATATACAGTGCCAGGCTTTAGTTAGTCTCTCAAGGAGTTTCAGAAGTTGTGCAGTAAATTTGCAGCTGTGCATGAGTCACCACATAACTCATATAATAATATATTAGGCTGCAGCTGATGGAGGAATATTGAGATTTCAGACACATGAATCCCTCTGAGTTTTCACTTCCTCCTGTTCTCACTTTGTGTCTCTGCCATTTTCTTAAATTATTCTGTGTGCATTCCTTTCTTGTGCTCCCTCCTTGAAATGTATTAACTGACTGTAACTTACTTACTATGAATATATTGATGTGTCATATGATATAATGTTGCTTTGGTTCACATCTTCCTTCCCTATCATGCAAATAAAACTGATTTGGATTCAAATTAAATGATCTTGCGCTCTCTCTCTCTCCCTCTCCCCCTCTCTCCCTCTCTCTCTCCCTCTCTCTCTCTCTCTCCCTCTCCCCCTCTCTCCCTCTCTCTCTCCCTCTCTCTCTCTCTCTCTCTCTCTCTCTCTCTCTCTCCCTCTCTCTCTCTCTCTCTCCCTCTCTCTCTCTCCCCTCTCTCTCTCCCCCTCTCTCCCTCTCTCTCTCCCTCTCTCTCTCTCTCTCCCCTCTCTCTCCCTCTCTCTCTCTCTCTCCCCTCTCTCTCCCTCTCTCCCTCTCTCCCTCTCTCTCTCCCTCTCTCTCTCTCTCTCCCCTCTCTCCCTCTCTCCCTCTCTCTCTCCCCTCTCTCCCTCTCTCCCTCTCTCTCTCCCCTCTTTCTCCCTCTCTCTCTCTCTCTCTCTCTCTCTCTCTCTCCCCTCTCTCTCTCTCTCCCTCTCTCTCTCCCTCTCTCTCTCCCCCCCTCTCTCTCTCTGTCTCTCTCTCTCTCCCTCTCCCTCTCTTTTTCGCTATGAGAGAGGAGAAGAACCAATGGGCCCTATCGGCCCCTGAAGACCAGCTTCGTCCCCCCATCGCTCACCCAACCTCATTAACTCGAGCCCCTACACACTCCCTGTTAGTCACAATTCAGAAAGCATACAGTTCAGAAAGCATACACACACACACACACACACACACACTCACACACACACACACACACACACACACACACACACATACACACAAACACAAACACAGAAACACACTCTCACACACACACAAACACACACACAGACACACACACACATACACATACTCACAAACACAAACACACACACATACACATACACACACACACACACACACACACACACACACACTCACACACACACACACACACACACACACATACACACAAACACAAACACAGAAACACACTCTCACACACACACACACACACACACAGACACACGCACACACACACACACACAAACACACACACAGACACACGCGCACACACACACACACAAACACACACACAGACACACACACACATACACATACTCACAAACACAAACACACACACAGACACACACACACATACACATACACACAAACACACACACAGACACACACACACACACACACACACACACACACACACACACACACACACACACACACACACACAGAGCAATTAAAAATGCAGCCTTGCATGTTTGTGTGTCCTTTATGTTCTCAGTAATATTGACTCTCATCTGGCTGCTGTTAAAGAGAAATTCAGAAATATTTGCCAACAGACCAACTGGATCCCATTTTGTCCTCGAGACTCGGAATCATTTGGATTTAGCACCGGATATTAAACTTCAGAAATGATCACAATTAGAGAATGTAAAAACCTATTGTAATAAGGTTTTTGTAACACTACTATAATGATTAAATTATCATGAAATTACCTATTTTGTCATTTTGCAGGGGGCCCACTGGGCTCCTCCTCAAGGACCCCCGGCATGTCCCCAGACCCCACTTTGAGAACCATTGTCCTAACATTAGCCGGCTGCGTGACTCCCAGGGACAAAATCTCCTGAAAAGGATGATTATACTGTCACCAGTGTGTGTGTGCGTGTGTGCGTGTGTGTGTGCGTGTGTGTGTGCGTGTGTGAGCGTGTGTGTGTGCGTGTGTGTGTGCGTGTCCGTGTGTGTGTGTGCGCGTGTGTGTGTGTGCGTGTGTGTGTGCGTGTATTTGGAGAACCCTGCTTCATCTGTACCAGCATCGCCAGCCCCTGGCCAGGGGCTCGGTGGCTCCACTAGATGGCAGTGTTGTGTGTTACAGCACAGAGCTCTGGTTCATTAACACAACCGTCTCAATGGAGTAAGTATGTGCAAAAACCTACAAATAATTATTCATAGTTCACAGTTAAGACAGTCGCAATTAAAAACATAGTCAAATATTTTTTTACAAACATGAGTAATTGATTGTAGCAGAACAAAGCCGGACTGAATCCCCAGCTGAGCTCAGCCCGTCTACAGTAATCAAGTCCAGCGCTGCAACCAAAGAAATGCTGCTATTATCCTTTGATCGGATGATTATGTTTCCCGATTAATCGTTTGGTACATAATGTTGGAACATTTAGATAATATGCCTCAAGCTCTAGATGACAACTGCAAATTGTTTGTCAGATATTTAATTTACAATAATTTATAATAGAGAAATCAAACAGCTCAAATGACTACATGATATATTTATTATCAAAGATGACTCGTCGTCTGGCTGACTGCTCAGGTCAAGCCTCTTAAGATTGTATACAATTGTACAATTAATGTTCTGGATGAAGCCTAAAATGATCACTGCGATGTTTCCAAATAACTACATTTGCTACCTTCATGTATTTGCTAATATGAAACTTAGTGACAGGGAGAAACCGCCAGTGGTCAGCAGGTGTTTATGTGGAGGTTTAAGTTGCCATTTTAAAGAGGTCTCCGACACTCATGGTTGTATTTTTTTATCACTCTGTGGCTTGTGTGTGTTGTTTTGGATCTTTATCTGGTTGAGTTGTGTGTTTCCTAATCTGCTGAGAAACCAGCTTGGGCCATTAATGCGATGGCATGTCAGTGCTATGTAATTGTCCCTAAAGAATAAAGATGAATCAAATGCAGCGCTGTTCTATCTCACAAACTAAAGTAGACCCGACACAATAAAAGGTCAGAAATAATGATGAAAAGGCAAAAAGAAGCATGATTGAAAGCATGATTACGAGCCTTAAAAAAAACAATTTCCAAATTAGAATTGTTTCTGCATTTTTGCTGACAAGTTTTTCTTTTATATCTGTGACTTTGTGCAGAAATATTTTTAAATAACAAAATGAACGTCATGTTTTGTTCTTTTTGTTCCGAGCAAGTATATCTTATACCATATATATTTCTCGAGCTCTGCGTAGAAAGAAGAAAGGAGTATAGAGTAAAGGTTTTCTGTGCTTTGACATCAGTGACGTGGGTAAATATGAAGAAAGAAATGGAGAATACCCCAATAAAAAGTAACAGAGCGCTGTAGCAGGGAATTTGTCTGCAGAGTCATTTAGTTCTCAGGGAGTCACAGCAGTCGCTCTGCCAGTGGGAACATTCATCTGTGAGCAGAGAATAAAGAGCCTCACACAACAACACGTGACACTAAAACACAGAATACTACTGTCAGATTTCTTCATGGCCATATTAACCTCCCTGTGAAATGTGTCCTTTTTCTATGGCGAAATACTACCTGGCCCAACATTGTCTGTGTAGTGATTAAATACAGTAATATTGGAATATGCAACACGTAGCACAAAACAGAAATATCAAAGGTCTGGAAACGTGATCATTTTGACTAAACTAGAACATGTACTCATGTACTGTCCTTAAGGGGAATTTGTAGGTACTCATACTTTTTATATATATTTATACTTTATGGAGTATTTCCATTTGATGTTGTTTTATAATTCAACACAAATGTTGTATTCGTAAATGTTTGTAAATGTACCTTTCACTCCACTATATGTATCCGGAAGACGTTTATGAAATATATTATATTGTTTTACAGAAGAATTACAGAACAGGGACATTTTACGTTAAAATGCTGCTTACATCAATATCAATATATACCATGTGCAATATCAATAATCTGTGCAATATCAACATTGCAAATCACCTATTTCTTATGTGCAATAATAATAATAATAAGTGAATGCATCAGTAACACAATACAATAATATCTATTATATTATATATATATATTATTACATATATATATATATATATATATATATATATATATATATATATATATTACTATCTATGTATATTGTTCATTTTATATTACTTTCTGATGAATAGTATACTCTTGTATTTCAGTAACATTTTAAATGCAGAACATTTACTTTAATTTAAAGTGTTTTTACAGTATGTCTTTGATAAATGGTTAATTTAAAAACCTGGATCATCTTATAATATACGTTGTTGCAGTACTTAAAAGAATTATAATAATGAGCTCTAACACACATATATTATTATAATATTCCTGATATTAACATGCATTTTGAGGAATCTTAATATTAGTAGCAAACACAATCAATAATTATAATAATAACAATTCAAAATAAAAGACAAATATTCTTGTTCCAAATGACACGGTTTAGAAATAACAATGTCGGTCTGATGCGGATCAAACATGTCGTCCGATGGAAGAGAACATCAGCAGAACCTGGTGTTGAAAGTCTCCATGTGAGTTGACTTTATTAGCAGCTGATTGGTGAAGAGGGAACGATGAGATGAGAGGCCACGCAGCAAAGAGAGAAGAAGCGTTGCCTCCAGAGGATTCGCTTCTCATTAGGCTCTTACTCCCTTTATTAATAGCCAGTCATTGGGGTTGCAGGGAAATTTCCGTTGCCTGCCACTATGCATGTAGGAGTGATCTTTCTTTCACTCAATTGGCTTACCGTTGCACTATTCGGTCTGAATGTGAGTGTGTTTTTAAGCGACCGCCCTCTCTCTTTTGTTTCTCTGTCCTTCTCTCTGTCATGCACACTTCAATGGAAAGCTGTCAAAGTTATTGGGAAAGTAAGACTGGTGTACAAGCTGATAGAAATGTCCTGCTATTGGTTGTCAGACCTGTCAATACAGCGTGTGTGTGTGTGTGTGTGTGTGTGTGTGTGTGTGTGTGTGGAGCTAGTGGATCTGCTCTCTCCTAGTTCGTTTAGTGTGTTTTATGGGGACTGGAGGCGTCACATGGGGACGATGTATTTCCATTAGGTTTTACATTTTCACACTTCATTTTTTTTTTGCCCTAGTGTTTAATCTTCTAAATGAATGAATGAGGTTGGTATTATTTCTTGTCTTTTTCTACCGGCCAAAAGGTCACCTAAGTAAAATAAACATGAACGATAATGCGTAACAACCCGGCAACATAATGTAGCTTCTCTTGCGGGGGTAAAGTTCATCGACACTTTAAATTGTCTTTTGACAAGCGCATATGTGCAATCACATATTAGCACACCGTGCTGACTTTGAAGGAGAGAGGGCCCGAGAGTCCAAAACAGTAGCGACCTCCAAGCTAGCTAGTTAGCAAGCTATCTTGGAGAGCTATGGTGACTCTCAAGTGTTAGCATGTTCACAGCTGGCCAGGGTGTTAGCATATCGCTCGACAGCTGCAGCAGCAGAAGCTGCAGGTAAACAAGGCCCCTCTCATTCCAGGGAGTCAAAGGACTCAAGGCACCCTCTACATCTGTATGAGACACAGCGGTAACGCCAATGTAAGTCCACGTTGACTCTTTTTAAGTTACATAAGTATGTTTTATGAAGTGCTACATAGCCTATGTAATTAATACTAATCTTTTACTGAACCTAGCCGAGTAGTTTCATGACGCCAAGTGGTCCTGACTAAGCATCTGTCAGGTTGGTGCCCACTGAGGGTGAACTTTGGTGTGCAGGGTGACCTGGTCTTAGGTCCAGGTCACCCTGCACTTCTCTCCCGTGAATGCCAGCGTAGACCTCAGCTTCATTCATTTCTGATCAAGACGTACATTAAAAAGAACTCACAAATGTATAGTTTTATTAAAAAAGGCAGGGTTTACAATTCACTGTCACAAAATCAAGTTTGAATAAATATCCACATATTCCATAAATATGCCTCTAACGCCTCACTTTTGTGATAACATATTACTTGTGCAGTTGCATTGTAAGCCTTACCTTAATAAATGGAAGCCCCTCTCTGGCGTACACGGCACAAGAAGGCACAACCTGTTAACACTGAGGACGCAACTTTTTAATCAATCATTACATTACTTTACATTACATGTCATTTAGCTGACGCTTTTATCCAAAGCGACTTACAATCATGTTACATTCATACACTGTAGACACAGCTACAGGGAACAATGCAGGGTTAAGTGTCTTGCTCAAGGACACATCGACTAGGGCGGGGATTGAACTACAAACCCCCTGATTGAAAGACGGGCATGCTAACCACTGACCCACAGTCTCCCCACACATAGGTGATCATCATCATTAAAAATTGAATATTTATTTCCCCGCATTCGAACAGTAATTTGAATTTAAAATTAAACATAGGAGCATGTCATCCAGTGCAACAGTGTGGATCTCTATGGCACAGAGGACGACGATATATCAGGCTTTAATATTTATTATTTCACTTCCCTGACATGACTGTCTTGAAGTATGGCTTCATCATTTTATCAAATATTCAGGTTTACTGGCTAAACTGGTTTATACTCTTGAAGTAAGAATTTTAGCTTCAGAATATTTAACACACAACATATGTTGTAAAAACTTATGACATAAAAACCACATCACACCTGAGAATACAGTAGGTAGTAGTAAGACCAAAGACTGAAGCCAGTGTGTGTGTGTGTGTGCGTGTGTGTGTGTGTACCTATTCTCTTCCGCCATTACCAGTAACGTCCATCACCATCATCAACACGGGGGTCAACCAGAGGACGGCCATCCCTTATTTACGCACAGACACCCTCACCACACACATCTCCACTCACATTTTTCCTGCATTGTACATTTTGTTGTGGTGTGTGTGTGTGTGTGTGTGTGTGTGTACAGGATGATTTAAATGAACAATATTTACATTAATCTACCCTCTTATTCATTTACTATAACGGACATGTTGTGTTGACCAAAATACACACATTGCAGTACAGTGGTGCCCTATTGGCTCTATTGTTGAACATGTAACGTGCACACGCACACACACACACAGAAACACACACACACTCACACACACACACACACACACACACACACACACACACACACACACACACACTACCAGCACTAATCCACAATCTGTGTTTGAAATGCAGGGCCAGGGTCAAGGATTACAATAAACTCTGATGATCAAATAATGCAGGAATTCTTATTCCAGTGGAGCGCCTGATCGTCACTACTCCAGAATACTCAACGAGGAGGAGGAGAGGGAAGAGGGGAGAGAGAGAGAGGAGGAAGGGAAGGACGGAGGAGATGACACTGGATACAAGAGGAGGAGGGGAAAAATAAGCAAGAGTACAATGAGAGAGATGATGAGACATACGGTCAGGGAGAGGAAAGGAAATAATGGAAGGAAGAAGAGGAGGGGGTGAGGAATAGGTGGAGGCAGAGGAAGGAGAGAGCAGGAAGCCTAGTCCAAGAGGGAGCAAGAGAAAGATGAGGAGGAGGGGGGAGATGGGAGTAAAAAGAGGATGGAAGTAAACCGCGGGGAGGAGATGGCTGATGCTGAACATTGGGCAGGGGACAAAATAAAGAAATAAATGAAAATAACTTTAGTTACAGTGGGAAAAGTCGATTCTGAAAGTAGAACAGATGCTGAGAAAAGTGAGCACAGATTGTCGTGTTAGTGACATGTTGACGTGTGGCGGCTTCCACACAGCTCCCAACTCCTCTATATGGCAGCCTGGTCACTTCAAACAATGATCCCTCGAGTCAGCGTCAGCGTCCGTCACATGTACAGAGAAAATAAAACTCCAACATGGGTTTGTTATCTAAGCCATTTCTATAATAATACTTCGGTAAAACAACATAAAATAAGTGTGACTTGGTTGCACACAGGACTCAAACATCCTGTGTTAGACCCGCCCACCCTCACTGTACTCTCACTGACTGACATGTAATAATGACGTGGATGGCATCAGAGTTAATTGATAGCCTGGTGTGTCTCATATGCTGAAGGTCCAAGCGTCAGTATTTGACAGGTTGTCAGGTCGCTTAATGACAGCAGCCCTTTCTTTTACTGGATAAGAAGCTCTGGATGCTTTGAGTCAGGACTAATATTGTTTCCTGGATGTTATACTTTTTACCTAAAATGAAACAAAAATGTGCATTCAGTTATCACCCCGGGCTCTTTTTTCCCAAATAGTTTTGCCTTTATTTGATAGCTAAAGCTGAAGTCGGGGAAGAGGGGGGGGGGGGGGGGGCAAAGGACTGAGCCTTTGTATGTGGACGCCCTCTCTACCAAGTGAAGGTTTTGAAGTACACACTTGGGTATTATTCTTCTAGTTTGGTCCATCATTCCGATGAGTCACTCATTAAATGGCCGTTATCAGCCTATTGGCCGCAGTACTTATCTTATTCTTCTTTCTTCTCTTCCTCGGTCATCTGTTTCCATATAGATGGTGAAATGGCCAAAACCGATTGGGTATGGAAATCTAAATGTACAATCTGTGAGTTAACTGAAGTTACTTAACAGAGCAAGATCTATTCCTAAACTTAACCTAGTACCTTTAGTGTACAACGTTAAACACCTATAAAAGGTGCAGTTTGCCCTGTCTGAAGCTTGATAATTGTAGCGATAACAACTGACCACGGCCATTCAATGGACTGATAGATTAGTTATGGAAATATTATACTCCTTTAAATAGCTGTGATCTGGGAATCAGTGGCATCGCTACATCGAGGTCTGACGGGGCAAGAAGCACGAGGAGGTTGTAAACAAGCTCAGTTTAAAGCCGAAGCATTGAAAGCAGGGGGAGGAGGGGAGGAGCGAGAACCAGGATGGAAGGAGGAAGAGTGGCAAGAAGAGCAGCTGATGAGAAGGAGGGAGCCGGCTAAACGTAGGCATGGAGAGTCCTGAGGAGGTGAAGGAGTCCTCCTGAATACATCATGCCTCTCTTCATCCCTCCTCTGCATCTCCCGGCTAACGTGGAGCGTTGCTGAGCCCACGGCGGCCTGCATGCCGCGGGCAGGCTATCTGCCATCTGTGTTATCTCTGATCAGATAGCCAGACTGTGCGTGAGTATCTGCCCACATGTGCAAGACTGTGTGTGTGACTGCTGTGGAACTATCTATGTGTGTGTGTGTGTGTGTGTGTTTCTATATGTTGTTCGCTCAGATTGTGAATGAATTCCATAAAAACACAGAAGCGTGTGTATGTAATTGCATGAGTTTGTGTGTGTGTGTGTGTGTGTGTGTGTGTGTGTGTGTGTGGTGTGTGTGCGTGTCTTTGGACCCCTAACTCCCTCCACTGGGCATTAACATTCATGGAGCCAGCGGGGCATGTCAGAGCCCATAATGACCCCAGAGAGAGGCCCTGGGCTGGGGGAGGGCCGAGGCGGGGCCTGGGGGTTTGGGTGTTGATGGAGGCCTGGAGGCGAGAAGCAAGGAACTGCTTCACCAAGCTGTGTGACAAGGTCTGTGTGTGCGTGTGCGTGTGCATGTGTGTGTTTCTTTGCGTGTTCAAAGCTGTGGATGGAAGGGCCTCCAAAACTCTGCTGCATGGACATTATGGTTGGGCTGATAGTCAGTTATTAATGTCAATCAGCCAGTGACATGATTATAATCATGATCTAACAATATACATACACAGTTTATATATTTACAGATATTGATCACCATATGGAATTCATATGGAGTTATTTTTTTTAAAACAGTGAACTGCGTTCCACATATCCAACTGTTAAGAGGTGGGGAGAAATATTCACATATGTCAAATTACTTATCCAATAATCTTAAAATACTCATAATCTCAAAATTCTATTCATAGGAAAAAGTTGAGAAGTATTACGAAAAACAAGATACGTGTTCTGCAGAATAACAGTAGTGTGAGTTAAATATGATCATATATCACATTCAAATATATCACATATTTTTTATTCTAATGCTCCATGTTTTAGTCACAGTTTATGGTTGTAGCTGGTTGAGGTGGAACTTTTTTTAACTTCTTTACACTTCTTTACAATTCCACTAAATGCATCTTTAACAATGCACAGTACTGTATAACTTCATTATACATCTGTATGTTAAATTTGAAAAGTAACACGTAACTGTAACTCTGATATGAAGCAACACGTACAACAGTGTAGGTTTAAAGTTCCATAGTAGAAATACAAGTAGTGTCAACACTTCCACCATTGTGTTTTTCCTGAGAACACATTCTCCCTTTGGTAGAACAAAACCACCAAATCTTATCACAAGTCTTATGAATGTCATACAATGATTTCAGCTCTGTGAGCATATGGTTCCATGTGTGTAGCTCAACGTGGCTTTCCCCAGCTTCCAACCCTAAAGGTCCACGATGAGCCTGGTTCAATAATATGTGAATAGAAAGGTTCTTACTTTGTGCACACGCACGGTTACATTGTCGGATTCATGACACATATGCAGGTTTTAAATAGTATCTATTAAAAACCTCTTTTTTCATGAATGTTTTTACATGCTTTGCATTAAAATACCTTTGTGCTCTGAGGCGGGTCGAACTTTGTGTGTGGAGTTCAAACAAATTGGGGAATCCCATGTTTAAACTCAGATTTAGCCATGTTAACACTAACCATACGTGTTCCTGTCCTGAGTTTGATATCTCAGACTTTGACAGATCTGAACTTACCAGGAACTCAAGTTTGTTTGTTTTAATTCTTACCTCTTCCCTTCTTTGTACATTCCTGAATTGATAACATAAAATAGAATTAGTGTGCATTTTCCAACTATTTATGTCTTTTGCATGCGTGCATCGACTTCATATTCAAATGCTTTGCCTATAGAGTTAATTTTGATTTACAGGCATTTACTGTTGTAATGGTGGTGTGAATGTTGTCTCTGAGCTAATATAAAGCCAGTTGGCGAGCACATTGTCTTTTTGGAGGATGAGGTGGTCGGCTCATGGATAGAATGTCAGGCTGTTTGTGATGCCGCTTCCCGAGATCCTAAAACTGTTCACATCAGCTCCATTGATGAGTGTTCTCCTTTTTTCTAAAACCAACAATCAGCTCCTGGGTTTCACTGACGTGGAACGGTAGGTTGCTCTCGGAGCACCACTCTGCTGATTGTTGATTTCCTCCATGTGAATTTGTATGGTTATTAGTTCTCTGATGGATGATGGCGGTGCCATCCATTATCTCCACAACAGAGTTGTCTTCATGTCGGCGGTTGAGGTCTTCATGTACAATGTGAACAGGAGGGGGCTGAGCACACGGCCCTGGGGGGCTCCCATGTTCAACACTAGAGTGGAGGAGGTGTGACTGCCAATCAAGACTGTCTGTGGTCTTCATGTGACGAAGTCCAACATCCAGCTGGAGAGTGTAGCACTCAAGCGCCGGGTGCTAAGTGTTCCAATCAGTTTCATGGATGAGATCAAATCAACAAACAATATTCTGATGTAGGTGTTATTGTTTTCAGCATGTGTGAGGGCTGAGTGGATCTGTTGGTTATGTATGCAAACTGCTGAGGATTATAATATAACTATACAACATAATCTCGATGGAATGAAGCATGTTCACTTTTTATTGAAGGTGCCTTACATTTGATGTTTTTTACTCTCGATTATCAAGAGCACCTTTTTTCAAAAACAGCACAGTCTGTACATTATCTTATCAATGATCTTTCCCAGGAGGCACTGCAGCCTCCTTTCTCATTTAATCAAAACAGCTGCATTGAAATGTGACTTTCCAAGAAGTGAAGCCAACATTAAATAAATAATTTAAAATCAAACAAACTACCATATTTGATAAACATAGCTGAAGGCGGCCATTACGCGTCCCTGTTTCATGTGTAGGTGAGAGCCCGGCCGCACTGGTTTCACTATACATGCACGCTTCTTGCTTCATATTCATGTAGGCCACGACTGTGTGTGTACATACACGTGTGTATCTTGTGCACATGGCTATAAGCTTTGTTCTCTGACAAAACATTTATTCTGCGCACACACAGCCGGGCTCGTGGAGCTTGGTGGTCATCCCCCAACCCCCAACACGGAAAGGTCAGTGCCTTCTTTGATGTTGGCCCCATAGATCACCATTATTACTGTAGTCTATTGATTCCTATGGAGATGAGGCCTGCAGTCGTGGTTCTGGGTGACTGAGGCTGAGGTCAGGGTCTACCTCCCTTGGCTTCGCTTTGGAATATAAAATCCAGCTAACTGCTACCTATGGCTCAGCATGCTGAGTTTGGTCTGAAGGACACACACACACACACACACACACACACACACACACACACACACACACACACACACACACACACACATATACTAGGGGCATGAATGCACATACACATCAAACAGATTACACATGTACTGTAGCTACAAGGGCTCTGGCACTGTGGGGTTTTGTAGGCTGATGCTGATTTATTAGAATTGAAGCTGCTCAAAGCCATTTTCGTGCAGTCTTTGTGTGTGTGTGTGTGTGTGTGTGTGTGTGTGCGTGTGTGTTGAAATTCAAAACCTTTAAGTTTTGAAGATGACGATTCTTTACGCAAAGAATAACAATAGTTTCATTCTTGGTGCTTTACCCCCGAATGACAATGATGCCATTCTGGGGGTAAAGCATCTAAGACCGGATGTATACCATGAGACACTAAATTCCCCATGACAAGAATGAATAACAATAAGAACCATCATAGTCAGCATATGGAAAAGAAGATTCTCTCCAAGGTTTCTCAGAGACATGATGCCAAAGCAGTTGGAAATCAATGCACTGTGGCAACACTTATGCATTCAGCTCTTGAATCGGAATAATACACGGCAGCAGTAAGCCTCCTCTGTGTTCACGTATATGACCCTGACCCCAACGCAGAGTGCTTTGCTACTGTTGTTAAGCATTTTGTCACAATGACCCCGAGGTCAACTCACTTCCTCTTGCTGCCTGTCGCTCGGTGTGGGCGCTGCTGCATGCCGCTGTGTCCGCATCAATCATGCTCACTCTAAGATGGCCACCTTCGCCACCTTTACTAATGCTCCTTCCTCATTTGTAGCCAGAGCCAAGCTGCTCTGAATAACCCTCAACCTCGCCTCAACATCATAACCTTGTACAGGTGAGTATTGCAGAGATACTCAGGTGGTCGGTGCTCTTCTTTAAAGGGCCTTCTTTGTCCTGATGGAAAGAGAATAGTAGAATGGTCACACACACACACACACGCACACACACACACACACTCACACACACTCACACACACACACACACACACACGCACACACACTCATGCTAGTATTGGTAAAGCTTTCCAATCTGCTTGGGGACAAACATGTATATATTTTTAACACTTTAGCAATTACTAGATCTTTTCAGCCTAGTGATGTCCACCACTTTGGTCCTTACTGAAATATCTCTGAATATTGAATTTCAATACAATTTTGTTAAAACGTTCATTGTAACAATGTTGACCAATCATTATGGCTAACTGCCTTAAAACCATTCCCATGAGCCAAGTGCTGATTAGCAACTGTAAGCATGCTAAGATGCTAAGCTAAGGTGAAGAGCATTAGCATTTAGATCAAAGCACTAGTCAGACACCTGCATGGCTCTAGACTCTGAGGGGCCTCTCTCTACCTGTTAGGGCCACAACACCTCAAGTCTCCATTTGCACTTGGAGCACCGCCTTTGCAGCTTGGCTAGTTTCCTTCCTTCCTTTGATCCCACTCTTCAACTTCTAAAAAATCACATTTAACAGAAAATAACAGACATTGTATTTAAATAAGCAACCCAGCTCTTTTAAGTATGTTAGCAATAATGACAAATTACAAATATGCAATTATTGAATGGAAAAATCTAATAATATAAACATTATTATTTTCTTAAATTATATACAAATGTATGCACATTGACAACAAGTATCTCTAATTAAATATGTAGCTCATTATATAAAATATGTAGCTCATCATATAAAGGTTTTAATCCATTTGAACAGTTTACCATTACTTTTACATTCAAAACTCTTCAATTCTGGATACAAATGTAGCTAATCAAAAAAGATATATATAAAACATAATGCATGTTTTTTCTTTTGAAAGAGAAAAAAAAAAGCACAAAGCTGCACTGCTCTCAAGGTTAAGGCATTCAGGCATGTTGCCCCCGGTCACACCCAATCAGTGAGGTCACGGCTGGTAAGAACACTTTCATGCCAAGGAATTGGACAAAAGTCAATGAGTCAAGAATACAATGCGTTGCAAAGACCAGACAGGAAGCATTCATCTCAGATCTCCTTCAGAGAGTAGTTGCAGCAGAGCTTATAACTGGGTTATAAGCTTCAGCTTCAGCTTATAACTACCCCGTGTGTACATCCCTGTGTGCCGTTACATTCCATTGTAAGCATACAAAGCCAATTACCGAAAAGAGGGGAATCCAAGCAGTCTAATGTTATTCAAAGTGATTCAATGGGTCTTAGAGAAATTAACTCAATCAACAGTGGGACTTAAATGGTTGTGAAGAGCAGCACTATGCTGGCTTAATTTATGACATGTAAATGTATGAGTGCACATACATACTAGTAAAACAGTGTCATTTTAGCGGCTGTCATAATGTCCTCCTATTAAACCTAATGAGAATCCTTAAGAAGTTGTAAAACCCTGGCTGTGAGCCTATCATATTGTTTTTGACTAATATGAATACATAAAATGTGACTGCCCTGTCTGCTATAATGCTGCTCAGCATGTACTTTTCTTAGAGTACTGCCATTAAAAGAAGAAAAAGGAAGACAAAAGCTGTGCCTTTGTACCTCCATTGACAGTTTGCTTCATTAGCGTGGTAGATCAATTTAATATTTAGCTTTGAGGTCTTCTGGCAGCACAAGGAAACACAACATGTCGGTGTTTCGACTGCAGCTGCATTCAGGACGACATTCCCATTGGTAATGAACATCGCCACACAGCAAACAGAAACACACCGATCAATACTGCACATTGTATCTGGCTACTCAATTTCAGCTTTAATGTGATGGAGTAACCAAGACAGTGTTGAATTGAGCTAAAAGAATACGCCGCTTGAGGGACAGTGGTGTACTTGAGAGAACAAATGTAGATCTGTGAGGTCCAGTGGGCTAGAGAAGTTCATACTGGGTGTGATGATGGTTTTGTATCCATTGCTGTAATATTCACGGGGACACTCCCAATGTTTGAGAAAAATAAACTTCTGGCCCAGTTGAACTGAGGGGAAGGTCGAAAGCAAAAATACTTTTGTCTCTCCGGCACAGTAAGGGTGGTTATCATCAATAAATGATAATAAATAATATTACAAATATTTCCTTAAGTATATATATGTGACTCCCCTGGGGTGCTACATTTACATTGAGATTAATACGCTGGTGTATTAGGGCCATTGTGGGTTGAGCCTAAGGATGGTGGTAATATTGCCCCCCAAAAAATATCAGAATTTCCAAGATTGAATTCAAAAGAAGAAAAAAAGAAAATGATATATTATATATTCTCAGATTAAAGTGGAACATTTGGCAAAGAATAAAGAAAATAAATCTGATATCATCTGACATTATGAAGTCATACATTTACTAAAATGCATAAATTCTTTGATATTAAAGTCAAAGGGAAAAAAAAGTCAAGGAACCACACGGCTTCACTTTGAACCGGTGGATCAACCTCATCACAGTTGTCACTCAGCGGATTAATCAGCCGACTGCGCCCTGACTATATGGCCCGACATTTATGGTAAATGCATTGAAATGAGGTCAAAACTCACTTGTAGTATATTGAACCAACGTTAGAGCAACGTGTCTCAGCTTGCAGCCTTCATCAGGGTCATCACGATCATGAGCATTTCTCTGCTATCACAATCTATGTTTCGGAGTCCGAGTTGTGAGCTCACACAGTCAGCCTTTCTGATGAAGTTGGTCTTAGATTAAGATCAAGAGTAATACGAGTTTGATTTACACAGCGTAGAATTTGAAGTGATCCACTGTCTGTACCACCATGTTGCTCATTACAAGTGGGAGCTCTTCCTGGTTTTTACAGAAGTCCACTGCAGTTCTTTAGTTTGATTGATGTTCAGTTCCTTAGTCCTTAGTCCTTAGTCCTTAATCCTTAGTCCTTACTCCTTAGTCCTTAGTCCTTAATCCTTAGTCCTTAGTCCTTAGTCCTTAATCCTTAGTCCTTAGTCCTTAGTCCTTAATCGTTAGTCCTTAGTCCTTAGTCCTTAGTCCTTAATCCTTAGTCCTTAGTCCTTAGTCCTTGGTCCTCAGGCGTCAAATGGTGGGACAATGGAGAAGAAGAGGTTACATAACTTGTTTAGATTTATTTTTATGCAAACAAAAAAAAAGCTCCTCTCTCGTTAAATCCAGAGATGTGAAGAAGAGTTGGGCTGTAACATTATTATTATTATTATTATTATTATTATTATTATTATTATTATACCCTTTTGTAAGTCTACTATTCTCAAGGCTGGACTCGGCAATGCCAGTTACAACATTATTCTATAGAACATCCCAATTCTGACAACATACTTGATGTGTATGAAACATATCATGGGGATTAATCTCCTCAGAGGTGGACATACTGATGACTGATGTTTTTACACATGCATGCATATGTGCACGTTGGCTACATGTATGTGTATATGATTTAGCATATGTCTGCTCTCCTCTGCTATGTTCGTTCATGTAAATTAAACGTTCACATCTTTCCATGCATTTCCGTGCATTAGTAGCACACACACACACACACACACACACACACAGTGTATGGATATCCCCTGATTTCCTTCTACCCTGACACATGATTTCCCTGGGAAGCCTGCGATACCACCCAAGAACAAAGGGGGACCTGAATGCAGCGAGCGCCTATCTCCAGCAAACGCCACTGTTAATCAAAGACAATTAAAAAGGGCCCTGCCAGCAAAGGTAGCCATGATGATTTATGAATAAATTACTAGGCTCATTTGTATGCCATAGATCATATTTGTTGGGCATGCTCCCCGTGTGGAGTGGGATCAGGGCTTCTCCGAATTACTGCGTGATACAGTATCTCTATCGGCGGGGGGGGGGGGGGGGGGGGGGGGGGGGGTGTTCAACCTGTCCATGTTGTCAAAGATAAATAGTAATCTGTGGTACAAACTTCTAATATGTTCTCTATTGTGAAGCTCAATTGCATTCAAACACAATGAGTAGGCTTTGAGCATTTTACACCTCATACCGAAAGGCTTTGTTAAATAAATAGTGACCATTGACGCAGCCTAAATATGTATATCTAGCTGTGCCGTGACACTCCAGTCTGATCAGCTGCTTCACTGCAGTACGTAGATGGAGGTTGTTATAGGCTGGACCAAGGGAGTACACCTCTCTACCAGGACGCTGGAGTTTAAAAACTAGAGTGAATAAACAAGTGAATGACTCGAGAGGGACTTTTCTAATCAGACAAGGAGTTAAATGAAATGCCTAAAACGGCTTCATCTCCATGGAAACATGGAGGCACAGCGAACGATGGAGAGCTGTTACATGCAAGAATAACATTCAGAATAAAGAACATGAAGAAAATGAAAATGATTGATTCTCTTTCAAATGAGCGGATAACTATTAATGTTTCAACATTTTAGGATCACACTGGATATGTTACAAGTGCTGGAAACAAATTGGCATGTACAGTATTTCCAGCCACCAAAGTGAAATGACAGCATGATATGAAATGACACCATGTTGCTGAAAGCAATTAAAAGGCTTCAAAACCCCAAAATCTCCATTCACTCCTGTCCCAAATATTGTAAAGTCTGTGGATTAGTGATTCTCAAATTAGGAACATAACAAACTTCTAATGTCACAATGACTCTATATTTAAATAATGACACAGCAGGAGGGAAAATACAACAGTTAATAGTACGATATAGACTGAAAAATGACAGGATTGGAAAAGGCAATTCTTTCTACTGTCATGATGTCACAAAAATACATTTAGTTGAATCAGAGAGTAGAGTCCAATTAGTAATTAAAACTTCTAGAAAGTAAATGCTTATTTGGAGGGGATATGTGGGAAATCGGGTCAGCAATGAATACACTTCAGAAAACCCTCAAGACAAATGTGTTGCTCAACTCCAATGCTCTGAGAGAACTTCCATCGTGTAGGATGAACAGCGGGCTTCCATTAATGACTGGTGGGACTATACTGGTTTAACAGGCAGGTAACTCGCATACATCCATGGCAGTACATTACACCCCTGCTTACCTCGTGGAGGCCGTGAAACTTCATCAGGTTCATCAGGTGTGTCGTGGAAAAGAGGAAATGTGTCTGTTGCTTGGATGAATTACTCAAACAAAAATGGAACCAATGGACATTTCTTGGACCACTAGGGTTTCGGAATAAAGGGCCGTCAGGAATAATGGGCAGTGCTCGAATGTGCTGTATTCTTCCCAGAATGACAAGTCAGAGTCTAAATAAACCCACAAAAGTCAAGCTAAAAATCAAGATACTAATAATAAAAATAATAACAATAATGATAATATATCCGTTATTGATCCCCGTGGGTAAATTCTTCTCTGCATTGACCCCTTCTTAGTTATTAAGGAGCAGTGGGCTGCAGTGAAGCCCGGGGAGCAACTGGGGGTTCAGTGTCTTGCTCAAGGACACTTCAACATGAACTATGAGGAGAGCGGGGATGGAACCGGAGACCTTGTGGACTCTCCCCACTGAGCTACAGCCGACTAATGTATGCACAACATTCAGTGGTGAGAAGTATGCTGATGCCATTGTAAAGCTACAGGAGGATGGATCACAGGTTTGAGAACTTCAAGACACACAGAGACACTTTTCAGATGTTTGTTGACCTTCTCCTTCCATGTGCAAGATGCCCTCCTGTGCTTCATGTGGAGCTCATGGACCTGCAGAGCAACTCTGAACTCAAAGCCAAGTTCAGGGAGGTGAGTGGACGAGCAGACAAGCCCCCACCTTCCCTGAGCTTTCCAGGATGTTCAAACGGACCATGAGTCTTTCTGGGAGCACATGTGTGTGTGAAAAGCTCTTCTTCCTCTTCTTCATGAACTTTAATAAGTCAAAGTACAGGTCCAAACTCACTGATGAACATCTTCAAGCCAGACTGAGGGTCTCCACTGCTTCCTCCCTCAAGCCCAATGTGGCAAGGAGTAGACAAGAGAAGCCCATGTTCTCAAGAACCATTCATGTTCTGAAGAACCCGTTCATGTTCTGAAGAACCATTCATGTCCGTTCATGTTCTGAAAAACTGTTCAACCGTTCATGTTCTGAAGAACTGTTCATGTTCTGAAGAACCATTCATGTTCTGAAGAACCCGTTCATGTTCTGAAGAACCCATTCAACCGCTCATGTTCTGAAGAACCGTTCATGTTCGTTCATGTTCTGAAGAACCCGTTCATGTTCGTTCATGTTCTGAAGAACCCGTTCAACCGTTCATGTTCTGAAGAACCTGTTCAACCGTTCATGCTCTGAAGAACCTGTTCAACCGTTTATGCTCTGAAGAACCTGTTCAACCGTTTATGCTCTGAAGAACCTGTTCAACCGTTCATGTTCTGAAGAACCGTTCATGTTCGTTCATGTTCTGAAGAACCTGTTCAACCGTTCATGCTCTGAAGAACCTGTTCAACCGTTCATGTTCTGAAGAACCTGTTCAACTATTCATGTTCTGAAGAACCTGTTCAACCGTTCATGTTCTGAAGAACCTGTTCAACCGTTTATGCTCTGAAGAACCTGTTCAACCGTTTATGCTCTGAAGAACCTGTTCAACTATTCATGTTCTGAAGAACCGTTCATGTTCGTTCATGTTCTGAAGAACCTGTTCAACCGTTTATGCTCTGAAGAACCTGTTCAACCGTTTATGCTCTGAAGAACCTGTTCAACCGTTCATGTTCTGAAGAACCTGTTCAACCGTTTATGCTCTGAAGAACCTGTTCAACCGTTCATGCTCTGAAGAACCTGTTCAACCATTCATGTTCTGAAGAACCGTTCATGTTCGTTCATGTTCTGAAGAACCTGTTCAACCGTTCATGTTCTGAAGAACCTGTTCAACCGTTCATGTTCTGAAGAACCGTTCGTGTTCGTTCATGTTTTTAATACTTGATGCGGCCCAGCCTCACCCATACTCTACCTCCAGCGGCCCCCAGTAATGTATACCATATCAATATGGGTATATGAATATTTCACAAACTTTTTTCAAGAAAAGTCTTCATCTAACCAGGCCGATACTTTAGGAAAAGTAAAAAGACTCAAACATTCTTTGATTCAGGACCAGAGGGCTTGTGATAGAAAAGCAGTTGTTTCTGGGATGGAACTTGACCCAGGTCTGCTGCTGGAAAAGGACTGCAGGGTTGGAGCAACACTATTACTAACGGTGATCTGATAAGCAGAGATGGAGGACATGGCAGCGGGACGGTATGCAGTGCTGGTGTGTGGAGCTGATGAACATCATTAATCTATTGGTTGGCATGAATCATCACTCATAGATTGGTCAATAGGTTCCTCACTCACCAGCAAGCCACTGGAATCTAAAGGAGGGAAAGAACCTACCACTGTGGTGAGAGTGGTAATACTGATGAACACTTAACGTTACTGTGGTGAGAGTGGTGAACACTTACCATCACTATGGTGAGAGTGGTGATTGTGATGAACACTTAATGTCACTGTGGTGATTGTGATGAACACTTAACGTCACTGTGGTGAGAGTGATGAACACTTAACATCACTATGGTGAGAGTGGTGATTGTGATGAACACTTAACGTCACTGTGGTGAGAGTGGTGATTGTGATGAACACTTAATGTCACTGTGGTGAGAGTGGTGATTGTGATGAACACTTAATGTCACTGTGGTGATTGTGATGAACACTTAACGTCACTGTGGTGAGAGTGATGAACACTTAACATCACTATGGTGAGAGTGGTGATTGTGATGAACACTTAACGTCACTGTGGTGAGAGTGGTGATTGTGATGAACACTTAATGTCACTGTGGTGAGAGTGGTGATTGTGATGAACACTTAATGTCACTGTGGTGATTGTGATGAACACTTAACGTCACTGTGGTGAGAGTGATGAACACTTAACATCACTGTGGTGAGAGTTGTGATACTGATGAACACTTAACGTCACTGTGGTGAGAGTGATGATACTGATGAACACTTAACGTCACTGTGGTGAGAGTGATGATACTGATGAACACTTAATGTCACTGTGGTGAGAGTGGTGATACTGATGAACACTTAATGTCACTGTGGTGAGAGTGGTGATTGTGATGAACACTTAACGTCACTGTGGTGAGAGTTGTGATACTGATGAACACTTAATGTCACTGTGGTGAGAGTGGTGATTGTGATGAACACTTAACGTCACTGTGGTGAGAGTTGTGATACTGATGAACACTTAACGTCACTGTGGTGAGAGTGATGATACTGATGAACACTTAACGTCACTGTGGTGAGAGTGGTGATACTGATGAACACTTAACGTCACCTTGGTGATTGTGTTGAACACTTAACATCACTGTGGTGATTGTGATGAACACTTAACATCACTGTGGCGATTGTGATGAACACTTAACATCAATGTGATGAGAGTGGTGATACTGATGAACACCTGTTTCTATATGTTTATTTATGGATCATGTTCATCACAGCCATAACTCTCATCAAACATTATTCCAAATTTTAGTATGCAGTATGCCGTATTATACATATATAGCATTTAAATGTTTTTCATATACGTGCATGTAGACTAATTCAGTTTCCATAATTCATTTATAAACTTGAACTGGTCTTATTTGTTAGTTGTTGGCAGTCATTAATTGTTCATGATAACACTGTACTCACCAAAGTAATTGCTGATACCAGGGAACTCAGCAACATCCCTAAAAATCTAAAGGAGGCAAGAAATGAAATGGATTCGAGTCAAAACTATTTTTCTTGCCCCATCAGACTTTTAGCGATATGCAATCGGACAGATCATAAGCAGTTTATCCAAATTGTCTACATGATTACCTTTAGAGGATGCACACTAAACAGTTGCTATTCTCACCATTGCACATTGTGTGTGAATAACTAGGGTAAGTAAGGTAAGTCAAAGTATAAGCCAGGTCTTTAAACTCTAATGGATGTTAACAACAAATAGTTCAGACAAGTTTACCATTCACCATTGTCTTTACTTTAAAATAACAGCTTGTGCCAAGTAAGACTTTTTACCAATGTCGCCAAACAACCAGGTCTACTCTGAATAGAAATGATAGAAAATAAGATCTAAGATGTAATACACCTAAATGATCCCCCAGAATGTAAAGAAATGTAATACCAACGTGGATGTTTCCCCATTTCCCATTGTGGCATTTCTGAACTGTTGTGAATATGTTTGTACATGTAAAATGATCTGCAAAATTCAGCATTTAAAAATTCTCTTCAATATTGTTCCAACTGGTAAAAATGTGATATCTGAGTTGACCTGAGGTAACGCTACCAAATATTATAAACAAGGTTTATATTTGGATTTTTTCAAATATTTTTCTTCATTGAGTTCAAGCATTCCAAGCTTTTTCTTTGAGTACATTCACTGCAGAATTGAAAGCTGTAAAACTCCTACTATCTTCAATGATATAGTTAATTATGGTGATTAATTAAGGCGTAGTTGGTTTCCTGGTTGCCTCGCCGTCCCATTTTGCTGTTAGTGTGTAAGTACCCAACCCAATTCAATTCAGTTCAGTTTATGTTGTATAGCCCAACATCATAAATTACAAATTAGTCTCCAAGGGCTTTATAATCTGTACACATACGACATCCCTGTCCCAGGACCTCACATCGGATCAGGAAAAACTCCCCAAAAAACAGAAAAGACTAGAGTTAGCAATGTGCAATGGAGGGATGTACATTCATCCATAAGGAGAGAGAGAAGAGGAGATAGGTGCTCAGTGTATCCTAAAACATCCCCCAGCAGCCTATAAGCCTATAGCAGCATATCAAGGGGCTGGACCAGGGCAAACCTGATTCAGCCCTAACTATAAGCACTATTAAAGAGCCAAGACCCAAGTAGCAACCTGCAGATTACAGTGGAGTAAAGCTAGTTTCTAGTTCGGCATATTTCGGTTTGTTGATGTGCTTTGGTTGTCAGTGTGTAATATAATAATATAATACATAATTGTTGTTTTGCCGTGCATAAGACTGTGGTTTGTACTCAGTGTGTTACTAAGCCTCTTAAGTTGGGTATAACTGGTTTTGAGGATTTTATGAAAGCGAGGAGGATTTAGAGCTCCGCAGTCCAGAGCAGCAGCTGTTAAAAATGGGTGTAGCATTTTGCAATGAATGTTGGTGAGAAAGGAATTAAGAACATTAAATCAATTTTAAAGGCTAATTTGATTGAGGGTGGAATTTGTATATGTATACTGTCGGGTATGTATCTGGTTTTCCTGAGTTGTCTGCTCCTGGTGTTCACTGAGTGAAAGAAGGAACTGCTGTTCTTACAGTTGGAGCATTGTAGGCTTCAGCAGCAAGTTGGAAGGGAGAAATTGGGTGTGGGAAAAGTAAAGCATGAATCAGAACTTAAAATGCTTGAGTTAGAACAGTACACACTTTGTTTCTGTTTGATTCACAATTGTAAAGTAGCAGTGGACTTCAAAGGTTGCTCCTGTGTCTTCAGAGTGGTCATCACAGTTGCACTTGTCTCTGCTTCCAAAGTTTGAATTATCTACCCAGCAATGTTGCTACTAACAATATGATCATAGGCAACTATGGCTCAGTGTAGAGCGGATCGGAGGATCAGAGGATCAGAGGATCGGAGGATCGGAGGTTCAATCCCCAGCTCTGCTAGTCTGCACGTCGCTGTGTCTTTGAGCAAAACACTTAACCCCCAATGGCTCCTATAGGCTGTGCCTGCAGTGTGTGAATGATGAGTGTATGAATGGGTTGACATTGAGTCCAGAATCTGTGATGTCGTTAAGTGCCTTGGGACAAGTGATCAGTGGGCCTTTAGTCTTGGGCTCAGCTCAGCAGTTCTCTCAGGAGAGTAATACTGGTGATTTTATCTGATGCTGAGTGTGATTTGGTGAAGATTGAGGTCAAGGTGGGTGTGTGTTCTATGCTGCCAATTGAGGGTATAATTATCATTCTTGGAAACAGCCTGTGTGGTAATCATGTCTGGGCCGATAGTCCTCCACACCTGTACTGACATCCTCACCTTGTTTTCCGGAACAGCCTGAAACTCGTCAATCTGGTCCTCTGATGTCCTCAGCTCCTGTTATGCTGACCATGAGCAGACCACAGACACAGACCACCACAGTTCAGTAAGTTCATGTCTTGCCTTATGCCTTATTTATATAAGCCTGAGCAGCAGAAGCCCCTTTTGTTGGCAGATCTCCTCTCACCTCCTATCTTTGTTTCTGGGTTGCTTTTCCTTGTTTTTACAGGACAACATCAAGTATCATATTTTCGTGGATTTCTTGGTTTGAGGGCAAAGCTGATTAGTCTGTGCACCACTGGGACACGAAGATCCACAAGCAGACAACATACACCAGTGGACAAACCGTAAATGCCATGTGTAATAAGGCATGGAAGCACCAACTGTGCCACAGTGCATGGAGAAGATAAGATAAGATAAGATAAAATATGATAATCCATTATTAGTCCCACAGTGGGGAAATGTACAGGATTACAGCAGCAAAGGGGTAAAGTGCACGCAAGAAACATAGTAAAGAACATAGTAAAAAAACAAACAAATGATGTAAACAAAAAAAGAAGACGATTTATATTACACTCTCTTCACACAGCACTGCCGCAGCAGAAGAGTAGGATGTCCATTATGGACCATTATGGTCACCATGCAGCCCACCAACGTGTCATCTGCAGACATACACATTTACACTGAATGAGTCGGCGAGCACTCAGATACATCTCGCAGATAGAAACGAAGGAAAGGGCACCGAGAAGCCCATGATGCCACTGTGCAGATGACTGCCAGTGTCATCCCTCTGAGGAGGGCCATCGATGCTAACAAAGCTCTTGTGGAGTGTGCCCAGACGCCCGAGGAGGATCCCCTCCTGCTGGATTGTGTGATGCCATCACACAGCCAGCGAGACAAATGCTGTTCTGACCGAGCCACGGCTGATCGATACCGAATGAACAAACAGCAGTGTGCCTTATGTCTGCAGACACACTGAGACTAAGCGTGCAGGGCAGAGTTGGTGACACACTTCCTCTGAGAGAAGAAGTCCTTAAGAGAAATGATTCTCGAATGAAAGGAGTGTATTAAGGCGCAAATGAGGGATTTGGATATAAAGTTGCTGCGCTCCCTTCCTTTCTAATAGAAAGGCAAGGCCGCGAGACTGACCAGCATGGTATCTTGAGGGAGATTTGGGCTATCGGCTCCAAAGTGGGACCCCCAAGAGTGCTGGAGAATGTAGGACAGGTTGCCGACGTCTGACTGAAACGTGCTTCACCACAGGATGCACCAAATGGCTTCAAGTGTAGGCAGCAGTTGTAAAATGTAACAAGAACAAACTACCACCTGGATTATTTTAATCTTGGGACAAAACAAAAGTCCACCAGTTCATCATGAAGCACAGCCCTAACTCCACTCTCAGTACAGAATACTTAGTAGAGAGCAGCAGTGTGTGTGGAACCAGAAGGCAGGAGCCAGTGGTTTCATGACTGACTCGTGTGCACTGGATGGCCGGGCGGGCTTAAGAAGATGAAGCTTTAT
This sequence comes from Cyclopterus lumpus, assembly GCF_009769545.1. Taxonomy (NCBI): domain Eukaryota; kingdom Metazoa; phylum Chordata; class Actinopteri; order Perciformes; family Cyclopteridae; genus Cyclopterus; species Cyclopterus lumpus. The sequence continues at coordinate 757,447 of NC_046990.1, forward strand.
GGTCAAATTTGAGCGCCTCATTGTCTTTCCTGCATTTTATTGGTGTGACTAAATGCTCCAGATGCTCCTCTCACAAAAGAAGTGAGGCAGTAAAAAACAAATTAATAGCCTTTATCATTCACAAACATATGAGAGTCCACACACAAACAAGTAGAGGGGGCTGCTGCTAAACATTTTAAAGAAACACTCACTGTACAACTTCATCATTGGATAGGTCAGGTCATTTAATATGAACATACGCATATCATACTGAACATAAAAATGGAAGTGGCTTTTGTTAGTACTGACAGCTGTCAAGGCAGCTTGTGGAAGATGAGCAATGTGTGCATGTGTATGAAATGATTGACAGGCTTATTACATTCCTGCAACAGACAAAGAAAACTGATCATTTTCTTTTTATTGTCAGAGGATTTGATAACAAAAATGCTGTTGAATATTACCGACCCCATCTTTAATAGTCAGCAATGCCAGGATTGACTTTGATCTTGATTGCCTTGTGACATGCATGATCTTAAAAGTTATTGATCATTAACACTTATATCGTATTTTTTTATTGTATTTTTGCTGAAAAACAATCACTATAGGTACAAGTGAGAATTAAAACATAGTCTAATTGTAACACAAGAAGTGAAGTGTCATTACTCCATCAACAAAAGTTTTATAAATGATCTTGGATTTAATTGGAGTTGAAAGTAGATGAACACATTCGTTAAAGTCAATAACACAGCATTAAAAGAACTTGCTAAGAACTACCACCCACACTGGACCCCCTCCACGTCGCCCGCCCCCAGAGCAGGTTTATGGAGCACACCATCTCCACGGAGCGACACTCTGCCGTCTCAGCAACAGCAACACCTGTAAGGACGCTGTTCCACTTCCATTCAGCGTTCAAGAGCATCACCCTCTGTGATCTTGGCATCCCAGTGCAACTGGATACTGGACTTCCTAAACAACACACCCAAGTGTGTTAGGTTAGACATCCACTCCTCCTCAACCCAAGTCCTCTCCTAGTCCCTCTCAACCTTATCAAGTGTGTAGACAACACAGTGGTGTTAACCCCATCAACAACAATGACAAGTTTGCCTCCAGGGAGGACATCCAGCAATTGGCTGTGTGATGCACTGACAACTACCTGGCGCTTATCACCAAAACAACAAAGCAGTTAATTATGGACCTCAGGATAACCAAGGGGAGCACACACACACACACACACACACACACACACACACACACGCACACACACGCTCACACTTTAATGTCGACGGAATGGAGGTTGAGTGTGACCCTGACCAAAAAGCACTGCAGAGGATGGTGGAAACTACCCAACACATCTCCAGTATTCCAGCATCCACCATGAAAGCTATCCAGCACAGGAGGTTGCAAGACAACATCAGGGACACCTGTCACCGCAGCCACAGACTGTTTTCCCTTCTACTCTTTGGTAGGCGCTATGGGATGTTCCCTTTCAGGACCAGCAGACTCAGGAAAAAGCCTCGTCCCCTCATCTGTCACCTTCGGCACCTGCCCAAAGCAAGAAGAAAAAAGGATGTATCGTATCCTTTGGGAACTTTTCTCAATATATTCTCAAATTATTGTCATGTGAACTGTTATTTTATTATGTTCATTATTCTGTAGACACAACATGGATTGCATGGATCCCTCCTCAATTATTTTCCCCGTTGAAGTCTTTTAGAGAGTTTATGTTACGATATGTGGTGGCGGACCCAAACACAGACCAGGGAGTAGAAGGGGGAAATGGTTTATTGCCTGGGAAACAGGCGGGGAATGGCAGGGAAATGGATGGATGACTGAGAACAAAAAGACACGGTCAGAAGGAAGGCAAGTCACTACCAGGTCAAAATAAAATAGGATTTAGCCACTTGTCTCCTGGAAGCTGCAATTTAGCTAACTAGATCGTATTTTCACTAAGAATGCACATGCATAGCCAAATTAATAGGTAGCTCATGATAACATTACCAACCTTATGTATGATGATCTTTGGACAGTCGATGCCGCTCTGTTGGGGGAACATTACGGATTCAGTGCTTCTTTGAGCCCCATCGGTACCAACAGCTGATTGCTTTTTAAAGCCTCCATGTTCACTCACAACACTTAAAACAACATTGAAAACACCAGAGTCCTTGCTAGTTTCATGCAAAGACACCAATTTCAATAACTCCTTGTGTTACTCCAAATGAACCGCCAATGGCTCTGGTGGAAATGAGAAGCTGATTAACATCCATCACGTATATGTATTTTAAGGTCAGCGATGATAGTGGCTCTGGCATCTTTGGTGTACATGTCAGGTTTATTTTGTGATGTGGTCGTGGCAACTCAAGTTGAAATCCTTCATGGCTGATTATGTTTGATTATGTTTGCAGGCACACTAAACGCAGGTGACCTACCTGGGTGTGCTGCCCAGGTAGGTCGCCTGCTAGAGCAGGCGCCCCATGTTTCAAATGTGATTCCTTACTGCAGCAGCACCAGTTGGGATCCGACCTGAGGCCCTGAGGCCCCATATTGTCCCTTCTCTCACTGTTTTCAGTCTGTTCTGTCCATAAAAAAAATAAAAAATCTAAAAAAAGATGAACTGTTTCCCATCTTGCCTGGAAGACATTGTTGGTTTTCTTTTTGGCCACTCGTGTCTCTCGTAGTCGTGTGTTGTTGCAGAAGAAGCCTGTCGGCGAGACCTTGACGGGCTTGTGATTTAAGGCTGAGCCCACTATCGGCGGACAGTATACGTACAATCGGAATACGTTCATATGGCAGTGGGGCACCCTCACATGCACTGAAAAGGCACATAGAGTGACTTCCTTTTCTGCTCAGGTAGACACTACTACTCTATATCTTTACATAGCTCATAGTTGTTTACTTATGTATTAATGTTCTATGCCTGCCTGAATCAACTGATACATCTGACTACATATTCAGCAGAACCAGTGAGTAGAGGCAAATGGTAAATGGACCTGTACAGGTCTTCCGATCACTCAAAGCGCTACATGACATAATTTACCCATTCATACACTGATGACGTTGATGTTTAGCTAACATTCATAGTTGAGTGCGTTGCCCAAGGACACGGAATAGCTGAGCCGGGGATCGAACCGCCGATCCTCCGAGGCAACTATGGCTCAGTGGTAGAGCAAGGATCAGAGGATCCGCTAGCTCATGTCTATGTGTCCTTGGGCAAGACACTCAACCACAAATTGCTCCCGTAGTTGTGCCTACGGTGTGTGAATGTTAGCTAGAGTTTTTATGGGCAGGTGGAACCTTGCGTGGTAGCTCCTCCCATCAGTGTATGAATGGGTGTGAATGGGTGAATTATGAAAAGTAGTGTTAAAGTGCTTTAAGTGGTCGGAAAACTAGAAAAGAGATACCAATGTACAGTCCATTTACCATTTAATACAATTATTTGTTGAAAAGGTCCGCTTTGCCATATGCTTGCACATCAACCAACCAAGTCCTCTACGTGCAGCTGCTATGAATGTGTATGAATGTAACATGATTGTAAGTCGCTTTGGATAAAAGCGTCAGCTAAATGACATGTAATGTAATGTAATGTAATGTAATGTAATGCTATATTTGCCTTCAGAAACCACAGGATGTATCAGTTGTTTAGTAAATTACAAAGCCTCCAATGGAAAATATCAGGGAGTTATTCTAATAAATGTTGACATTTAGTACTACCACGGCTCAGCCCACTTCTTGTGTATGTATCAGAGAACAAGCTCACCGGCCCATTTGAGCAAAAAGGCAATTTTCTTTCCATTTGCAAATTGTTATGTCCAGGTTTTATATGCCAGAGGAGTGCACATCCAGGCTTCAAGCTCCAGGAACATACATTCCTACAACGCCAATACAATTAGGAAGAGATGGGTAACCATTTTAGGGCCTTTAACTGTGACTAAAGGTAGGCAAACACCTCTCTAGTTTTCCTCCCGACTCTCCCTGCATGAGACGAGTTGCATTTAAAGAATCAATTAAGGTGGAGATGGAGAACATTGTGACTGACCTTTCAAAGAGGGAAATTAAAAGAGCACCTCTAGCTCGTGGGAAAAATGAGCGGTGGATAAGAGGGTTCTTTCTGGCTGCTTTTGCCTTTTAAATACACTTACAGTCAGTCTTTTGTGGGAATTTGTTTTGTGGGTAATGGATGTGCGGGCCATATGGGTGACATTTACAGAGCTGGTCGTGCGAAGGCAGGTCATGGTTCAGTCACTCTACTGTACTGGATGGAAATGAAGCCCACAGTATTAATATGGGTCACTCCTGAAGTGTGCGTCACTGGGCATGGCAACACTAATGTCTTTTAGGCAAGCTATTAATATTAGGCACAGTTTGGTTGACAGTTATCTTAGAGGAGTAAAGGAGTGTCATGCAGACAGAAAAGTTCCCAACATAACATCATCTGGATGAATCTCTGTCAATGTACGACTTTCTTTTCAGAATTTAAGTACATTTATTTCTACCATCGTGATTCATAGGTGGTATTTATCTTAATACTTAATTTTCTATATTATGTTGTTTCAATGCCAACATACTGTATATGTTTAGATGCTCACAAATATACAAAAGGAACTGTATGTTATTCCTACCTTCAAAAGTAAAGGCACCTTTGGGTGTAATGCGAGGAGGAAAGATGAGAAAATATGTCTCCCATAAATAATACACATTTATTTACTTTACAAAAATTACACAAATGACTGAAATACTATCTTGATACTTTTAAGACAATTTCCAAAATGCCAGTTCGGCATATTTGATCATAAGCTTTATTGTGCCCTGAGCAACAAATAAGAGATACAAAATGTTGTGTTTTGATAAATCTGCACATTGGCAAATCAGGTTGAATTAGCTGTCAACTATTCACCTGTAACTGGTGAATGATAATATGGTGAATGATAACTTATTTATAAGTTGCCATTTATTGAAAGTGTTTAAAAGCAGTTAGGGAAAGTTTAATGACCAATCCAGCTGGGTAAGCCTTGAGTTCCCCTTGAGGGTCAGTATCCGCTCCTTACATGCATACATGCATTTTCTAAATACACTTCTGTGTTGTTACCATCCATCCAACCCAAACTTCTCCCTATGTGGACTTTATCGCTCTTCATACCGTGTCCTCTGACCTCTTCCTTTACTCCTGTCAGAACCACAGCCACATTTCAATTCAATTCAGTTTATTTAGTATAGCTCAATATCACAAATTACAAATTGTCCTCAGAGGGCTTTACAATCTGTACACATACACATCCCTGACCTTTGACCTCACATCGAATCAGGAAAAACTCCCCAAATATAACCTTTGACAGGGAAAAAGGGAAGAAACCTTCAGGAGAGCAACAGAGGAGGATCCCTCTCCCCGGATGGACAGAAGAATAGATGTCATGTGACCAGATGAACAGAGTTACAGAGTTACATAAACACATTACATGAATATGACAATGTATGAATGGAACTCCAATCCATGAAACAGAAGGAGGTAGACAGGAGGGGGCGGGGCATCAGCAGGGCCAACGCTTGATAACTGAAGGCTCTGGCTCCCATCCTACTTTGTAGGACTCTAGGAACCACAAGTAGCCCCGCATTTAGTGAGCAGCTCTCTAGTGGGGCAATATGGTACTACAAGCTCCTTAAGATATGATGGTGCATCACCAATCAAGGCTTTGTAGGTGAGGAGAAGAATTTTAAATGTGATTCTTGATTTTACAGGGAGCCAGTGCAGAGCAGCTAATACAGGAGTCATGTGATCTCTTTTCTTAGTTTTTGTGAGTACACGAGCTGCAGCATTCTGGATTAACTGGAGGGATTTAAGAGACTTATTAGAGCAGCCTGATAATAAGGAGTTGCAGTAATCTAGTCTGGAAGTAACAAACGCGTGAACCCGCTTTTCTGCATCTTTTTGAGACAAGATGTGCCTGATTTTTGAAATGTTACGTAAATGAAAAAATGCAGTCCTTGAGATTTGCTTAACATGGGAGTTAAAGGACAAGTCTCAGTCAAAGATAACTAGAGATTCTTTACAGTGGTGTTGGATGCCAGGGAAATGCCATCTACAGAAACCACATCACCAGATAATTGATCTCTGAGGTGTTCAGGGCCCAGTAAAATAACTTCAGTTTTGTCTGAGTTTAACATCAGGAAGTTGCAGGTCATCCATGTTTTTATGTCTTTAAGACATTCTTGAATTTTAGCGAGCTGGTTGGTCTCCTCTGGTTTGATCGATAGATATAATTGAGTATCGTCTGCATAGCAATGAAAGTTTATGGAGTGTTTCCTGATAATGTTGCCCAAAGGAAGCATATATAAGGTAAATAAAATTGGTCCAAGCACAGAACCTTGTGGAACTCCGTGATTAACGTTGGTGGTCATTGAGGCTTCATCGTTTACAAATACAAACTGAGATCGATCTGATAAATAATATTTAAACCAACTTAGTGCAACATGGAGCTTCGGAGAGGGCAGGTGTGGCTGTATAACAGTTGTATTCAGTTTGAGTCATTGCAAGTTGACAAGTGTGGCAGTTCTGGCACACTTGTCAACTTGCAATGAGAACGGGCTGTTTCTAACATAATGCTCCATTTGCAATCATTTGTCCTTAAATATGATTACAGCTATATTATTTCATGCTGTTAATTACTGATTAACTGTTATACCAATATAATCATAGGAGCAGTGTTTATAATGATCAAATATTAAGAGGGCTATATTAAAGTCTTACCATATTATGATCAAATCCACAACATGCGCTACAATAAGCTTCTAATTGCTTATTGATAAAAAGCTGCCAAGTAGTTTCTAAATGATACACATAATAATAAGTTCCTCTCAAAGTTGCTCTTCAGTTTAGTCCTCATTCAGCACAGTGAGGCGGTTTCCTGTGTACCTTCCCACCAACAGTGGTCTGCGGGGGCCCCGGCGCCCAGCTTGCAGTCCTCCTGCCTGGGGCCTGTAGTGGCAGATGGCCAGGACAAGCTGAGCTGAGCAAGGCACTCTGGGTATGGAGAGGAGCCACAGCATGCTGAGCTGCACACACACACACACACACACACACACACACACACACACACACACACACACACACACACACACACACACACACACCTGTATTCATGCAAGGGCTCATCTTTTACATATTTGTTTTACAAGACAAAAATGTGCAAACTGAGTACAACAGCCTATTTTCTCAATGACACATATGTAGATATAATAACTAAGATGTATAAACTAAATTACAATAAGAATTGTATGTTCATGTTTATTGATTGTGCTTGAGATAAATAAACTGTTGCAGGAACAGAGTGTGATTGTTAGTTACTACTTATGTGCAGGTGGAACCTTAGCTCCTCCCATCAGTGTGTGATTGGGTGAATGATGTCATGTAGTGTTGAAGCGCTTTGAGTGGTGGGAAGACTAGAAAAGTACAGGTCCATTTACCATTTACCATTTACTCTTCCCCATTTTCCACCAAAATTAGCACGTATGTGAAGCTTTTTTAGAAACTGTAAAACCTTTAAACTCCTTTCCCATTGTGATGCCGTTCCTCTGAAGCGGCCTTTCTGGGTTTTTCCTGTTGAGGTGTTCAACGCCACGGAGTCGTTGCAGTTAGTCAGTGAAAATGTTACAGTGGTTACTCCTGTTTGTATATCTTTTACTTATTCAGTCTCTCTTTCAAACTCTCAAACCAGAGTTGGTGCTCGTCAGAGAAGTGCAAAGACTTAACAAAGACGGTTGTGATGAGTTTTAGTGTTTCTGTCAAGTTAGATTGAAGTGTGTTTTAAATGATCCGAGAGGCCATATTACGGTTGTCTGACTGGAGTCTGGTAGTTTTGAGGAGACCATATTTATTCAATGTTTTGTACGATAATACATGATATGTCCTGTTTCCATCACAGCCAATTGGAGCTGGAGCCAATACATACCTGACTACTGCAGAATCATTTACGTTGGAATAAATCTGTTGGAATAAATGCCAATTGTAACCTTTTCCACTAAAGACAAAAGCCAGATGTTAGTGGGTTTTATGTCCAGTGGGAAAGAAGCTTAACTAGCAGCAGATGGCACAACATTATACTGAGTGGTTGTATTACTTTGGTGAATGCTAGCATTGCACCTCATGTGAGAATGCAATCCGTTACAGCCATCATCACTATCTCAAGTCTGCATAAGATTGGACCTGAACTGAACGTAGAGCTGCTTGAATCGATGGATTTGGCCCCCTTGAGGGACTCCAGCAGCTACACAACACACACCTCTGACTTAGTATTCACTGAATCATTTACCTAATATAAAGTGAAAACGTGACTAGTTCCACTTTGCTGATTTTCCAGTGTTATGCTAGTCAAACTTAACATGACCTAACCAGATGTTTCATAGCAGCTCAAAGGGCAACATCCCACTATTTACTGGTAGCCTGAAAACAGCTGCAGGAAGTTTAGCATTTGACAGTATTTACAGTAGCTTAAAACTAGGGTGTGTAATATATTTTTTATATATTTGTTTTTAATTCTCTAAATACCAACAGCAAATAAATCAAATGCCCTGCAAAACATTCCTATGACTGTTGAAGGGACAGTTGTGAGTAACTGTAGTCATGTTTATTGTCTAGGTTCCTAATTATAATTTGGGGGCGTGGCCTTGGAAAGAGATTTTTTTAAAGGGATAGGCGTTCAGTGTTACCAGCTTCCTCCGTAGTTTAGAAACGTTTGGAACTAGTGCTGCCAGATACTTTCATTGGAAAAGAGTTGGCAACATTGGGTTTTTCTGTTTTAGATGTGTCTCCAATGTTACCTATCGGTAATCATAAATTGGCAAAGTAGATGCAACTGTGACTAAAGAAGAGGAGTAGTTACTGTATATTAAACCAGAGTTGATAACTTGTTTTCCATCTCTTCAAGAACACTTTACTGAATGAGATATGTGCAGCCATGAGAAGAACAATGACATGGGGGAGTTAATGGCCCAGTACGTTTAAATTAAAAAGATTGACTAGCTTCTAAGCATACTGTACATCCAGCAGACACAGAGGGAAATGAGGCTCCACAGAGCGCTTCTGAGAGGAAGGTCCACACTCGTAAACACAGAGGAATGAGGCAGACAGAGCCCTGTGTCCAGCATCCACGGGAGGCTTCACATCGAACAGGCGACTTACGAGTCACTTCAAGGAAGAAGAAAGAACAATGGCGGAACAGATAACATTAAATATTACACAAACTGTTTGAAACGATTTTAATAGTGAAAAAGGAACGGCCAGATCCAACCAAATATGGTAAATGGACCTGTACTTGTACAGCACTTTTCTAGTCTTCTGATCAGTCAAAGTGCTTCAACACTACATGACATCATTCACCCATTCACACCCAGTCACGCACTGATGGGAGGGGCTAAGGTTCCACCTGCACATCAGGACTAACTAACATTCACACACCGTAGGCACAGCTACGGGAGACATTTGGGGTTAAGTGTCTTTCCCAAGGACACATCGATATGGGCTAGCCGGGGATCGAACCACCGATCCTCTGATTGAAGGACGACCACTGAGACACAGTCGCCCAAATAGGTGGCGGTCCCAATCAAGGAGGTCCTGGCTGATCCGCAGCACAAATGACGCCATCGTTCCGCTCTTTGTCGAGCTGAGGGTGATAATTATCTGTGGGTTCATTAATGCCCTTTCCAACATGTAGTCATTTTAGCGTTGATGACTGTGGCTTTAATATTTGGATACTATGAGCATGATACATCCTTAAACCAAACATGGGAGATTATCCTTCACAAAGTTTGAGGGAACACACACAGACAACACACAGTCTGAGCTCGGACACACACAGGGAGGCTGGTGTGGACGCACACAGAGCGCCACCTGTGCCCGGCACGGAGAGATGTCTTGTGTCTCTACAGGGACGACAGACTGGCACTGGTGAGCAGGTAGGCATGCAGGGACCCAAGCCCACCCTGTCCTACTGTATCAGCTGGCATCTCACAGATTAACACTTGGATGGGCAGATAGGCTTGTTAACACATGCTCCCATCCACCCCCCTACACACACACACACACACACACATACACACACACACACACACACACACATACACACACACACACGCACACACACACACGCACACACACACTCACACACTCACACACACTCACACACACACACACACACACACACACACACGCACACACACACACACACACACACACACACACACACACACTCACACACACACATACACACAAACACACACACACACACGGCTAAATCCTCCACCACAGAAAGCAGATTTCAGGCTCATCGTCTCCAATCTGTCAGGGTGGAGACGTGAAGTGATGGCGGGTGTACCGGAGCGATCCCAGTCAGGATTAGCAACACCATCATGGGTGGAAATCAGTGGGGAATAGGAATCTGCGCAGTGGAGGTGGGCAGAGAGGGGGGGCGGGGGGGGGGGGGGGGGGGAGGGGGGGGGGGGTGGGGGGGGGGGGGGGGGGGGGGGGGGGGGGGGGGGGGGGGGGGGGGGGGGGGGGGGGGGGGGGGGGGGGGGGGGGGGGGGGGGGGGATTGTGTTGGCTGAGGAAAACATTGACAGAATATGAAGTTATATTAAATGATAATAAACGAGAGGAGATCCTATAAGTCTTTTTCAAATTGATTATTTTAAATGTTAATGCAAAACTATCAGCCATGCAATATGTAATATGTAATATGATCAGTTCTATAAAATAAAAAAATACATATACTGTATATTTCTTTTTAAAACATTTTCGAATATACAATGCAGTCGAATTCAAAACCAACAACTGTGGCAACAAACTCAAAGGGGAGTGTCAGTAAAAACAGAGCAAACTAAACGTTTCAATAGCTCGTCCAGCCATGCATTGCAACATGTCCTCATATGTCCTCATACTGAAGAAAAGTTACTCCTCATTTGTTGTGTTGCAACATTGCTCGTTGCTTTTCAAAATGCTCTTCCTATGAAACGACTCAGCTAGATTGAGTCACTTGGGTCAGAACAACCACAGACGTGTCGTAACTACATCATGCAAATGAACGCATCAGTAAATCAACACGTCTTGTTTCACATGCAGCAGCCTCCTGGAGGAAAGATGGCTGGTTGTTTCTGGTAAGAACATATAGAGTGAAGCCACTTCGACGGCTTAGTTCTCAGTTAATAGCGGACGCTGTTTGTTTGGAGTCAGGCTGCCTCGAAGGGTGATTTAGAAAGAACATTTGATAAGAGACGTGTTAGTGTTGGAGCTTAGCACGGCTACAATAGGAAACCAGCCAGCAATGACAACCACAACATGTCATTGTTGACAGCCAATAAATTATTGATTAGGGTCTGGTTGCATCTATCTGTTTTTAATAGAATCTTTAATGTTGATTAATGTAATCCTTTTGTATGAATACAGACTTCTTGAGGTTGTGCTGTATCATGATTGGCATGCCCCGTGACACAGTGTCTAACTGCCTCAGCCAACTGACAGAGAGCGTTTACTGACTCAACATGAAAACACAAAGTATTTCTTTATCGGTGCAACAGCATCTGAGATGGAAAGATGATAAATAGCTCCCTCAATGCGTCTGCAGGGTCATAATCTTCCCAGTGACCAACACACAGCCTTCAGCACTGCCTCGGCACAGTATATCATGCTGACATCAGAGGAGTGGCTTGTCTCTCCATCTCTTCGCCCCTGTATGTTTGTGCTAACGCTTTCCAGTTGTGACAAGGGATAATGATTGGTGAGCCACAGATCTGGGATCCCATCAGTTAAAACTACTCACAGTGACAGCTCCACTCGCCCACAATCACACAGGAAAGAGCTGCTATTCTCCTCTCTCTGCCTCTGTATTGTACATGTTGGAGCACGTGTTTTTATTGTGTTTGTTCCATTCTTTTATTGTAATCTTCTTCTGTTGATATTTGTTTTTTTAGTTTGTTTTTGCAACACTTGCTTTTATTTTTTATTTCATTTTCTCATGCGTGTTTTGTTTATGTTATGCACCAATACACAAAAAGGAAATTGCTTATATGTAAAACCTACTTGGCAATAAACTGAATTCTGATTCAGTATTTTTTTCTCACTCTGTCCCGTCACCTGTTTTCTCCCAGCTTGTCCCGGTCTCCCTGCATTTCTCCAGCACCGGGGCTTCATACAAGCAAGAGACAACTACAAGTTCATTATCAGCCGAACACCAGCCAACTCCCTAAGTGTCTGTGTTAGTCGAACTCCGCCCCCCCACCCCTCCAACATGTTGCTGCTGGATGATCCACCTCTTTATCAGTGCTATTACATCCCCATCACTGGTGGCTCAACACTGCTGTCCTCATGTGCAAATAATACCTGCAATGCATGTATACGGGCAGGGATAAAGTCTACACATATTCATAACATGTATTGCATTGCAAATGTTTTCAGTGAAGCATTACTCCTTTCCAATTTGAAGACCTATTTTTACATGAAATGCATGCACATTGGGGTTATACGGTTTGATGTCAACCTCTCTACGTGTGGCAGGCCGATGCTTTATTCACGATCTGACATATGAGCATCTGAGTATGAGGCACAACAGGAAATGCTCTCATGCATGCGAACACAATGGATCGATTTCACTGATCGTGGTGCATATTGTGCTGCCGAGCTAGGAGGGGGAGAGGGGGCGGGGGGGTCAAATGATGGGGGATTCACTTATGATCCCCCATCATATGGTTACATTGACCTGCATAAGGATTATGAGACATGCTTTCCACATCGTCAGTTTGGATTTATTTATATTTGTTTGTAGTTATATAAGTGTATTAATTAATTATTGTCAACCAAAGAAGATATGTTTGCTAACTGATGACATCTTCATAGCATGATATTAGACTGAAAGCCTACAATCATAAAATACGATACAGATAATTGGGATTTTCTACAAAACGCAGCGTTTTTTTCTCAAAACTGAGACAATCAACTTTGTGTCAAAACAGCACACTTTAGAACGGGTGAGACGATAGCAGTTCAAACAAGACATTTGAAGGACACTTTTTGAGCTGCTTGACCACGTTAAGAAACCACTGAGCACAATTAGAAGATGAGTTAAATGATTCATTACAGTGGTCCTCAGAAAATAAAAGAAAAAAGCATATCTTGAAAATTCACTCCAAGAATAAGACCGCCATGAAGGGGGACGAAACAAGGTTAGAGAAGGACAACTTCTATTCATTCGCTTCAAACTAAAGAAAGATGGCCATGCAGCATAATGCTTAAGTTCCTCACATCCTACATCTGTAACTATATGACTTTAGAGGTTTTATATTATGTAAGCCCAACGACAAAGGGTCTATTTATCTGGGGTCCAGGACACGACTTCCTTCTCCGTGGTGTTGCTGTTTACGCCCGATTAGCAACTTCAAAGTGAGAGTCGAGAGAAACGTCTTCAACTGGAGAGTTTCACGAGTATCCGAGCTCATTTCAAACCAATGAAGACGAACTCATCGTCACATGATACAAGACTGCATTTGGCCAATGTGGAGCAAAGCCTGCTCGAACGTGATTGGTCAATACAACTCGGGCTACAAACGGGAACCAGAACGCTTCTGATATCAAAATCTAAATAAGAAGAAATATTTATTTATTTCTATAAACATTTCTGTAGTTAGATGACAAAATGGAATGTATTACTGTATATATTATACAAAAACAAATGACATTTTTGACAACAATAAATATTTGCTAATTAGACCACACATGGTGAAGTTCGATAATTACATATCTTAATCTGAGTTTTGACCACATGTGAGGAGAAAGGTCTTCCCCTTCAAATACAACTTTGAAATGAAGAGATTTGATCTCCCATGTAAGAGTTTCCAAACACAGGGATGTTATTGACAAGTTATTGAAAAGCAAATGGGATGAGAAGTTGATGTAAACCCAACTTGTCATGGGATAGTAAAGGGGACGAGACGGTGGAGGGGGGCAGTGAAAAGAGACACCTAACGGCTGCACAGATGTCTGGCTGTGGTGATATATGAGGGACCTGGGAAAGTGGTGGCGTGTGCTGCCAGACAGCAGCTAAGTGATGAGGGACGTGTGGCGTAACCCCGCGCCATATTTAGCCGCGGCGGGGCGCCCCGTCCCCTGCCATCTCCCCGAGGCCCGAAGCCAGATGTCGAAAGCTGCTGCGGCACGCCTGGCAGAGCAGGTTGGCAGCAGGAGGGCACAGCGAGCTGGATACAGGAGAGACATTCACTCATAAGCAGGAGCACTCACTACAGTTTGGATCAGTCAGTACAGGGACACCTCTGCATGTTATTTACATGTAAAGGTGTGGTCACACACAGTGTAGTAATGGAAGTATCAGACTTGTGACACAGCGTGTGAGTCACAAACACACACATTTAGCTTATTTGTGCATGTGTTGCAAAGTAGCTACAACTAACCTCCACATTTCATATAGTGGTAGTTTGTGGCAACTGCACAAATACAGTGAGGCAAAAATGAGCTTCAACATATGTGATGATGTCCTGACCTGTCACCCCCATCAGGCCAATATTTCCATTAGAACAGAGCAAAATATCATATTGCCATGATATTTGCTATGAACATTAAACATTAAAAACATTAATACATTGATTTCAACGACAATGTTCCCATCTACTGAAGTGTTTCAGTGATTTGGGGAAGTTCCTGTCTTACTGCCATGAATCTTTCCAGCACGATGGCGTAGAGCTCGACATCTTGCCAAGAAATGTGTAATAATGGCAAAGAAAATCAGCTCTGATATCGTTGCTTTAATTGCAAAAATAACGTCATCTGATAAAAGAAAAATATCCCAATCACTTGAACCCTAATAAACATGTTTAGTCAGACGCACACACACACACGCACACACACACACACGCACACACACACACACACACACGCACACACACACACACACACACACACACACACACACACACACACACACACTGATCTCCCTGCAGATGCTGCGCTAACAAGTGTCCCCCAATTAGTCATTCTCTCTCCCTTTGCCTTCTCCCCCTTTTGTGTTCTTTCTCACTCTAGGACTCTCTGCCGGAGGCTGACCAAGATAAAGTTTTGACTGGCAGGACCATTTGTTTTAATCAGGTGTTTGCAGACGCTTCCCTGACCTCCATTAGTTGAAGTTTTAATTGAAATTAACCCCCACTACTACCCCAATTAACCCACGTCCCCCCTGACTGGCGCCCGCCCTTGTCCCGAGCATCTGTTTCGGGCGAGGGGAATGGGAGTCAGAGCAGGGAACCGGAGGGGAGGCTGGGTTTGCACGACCGCCGAAGACGCAGTGTTGTCACCCGAGGAGAGGCAGCATCACGTCGAGTGCACACCAACTGCGCCTGGCTTGCCATGAAGCCCCGGGGGGCCTTATGTCTCTCTGTCTACAACGTTCCAGCAGCGAGGCTACACATGGCTTAGTCTTGGCCAGCGGGAGGTGGGGGAGGTAGGTAGAGGGATGAGCCCAAGCATGGGAGAGGAGGATGAAGATATCCCACAGGGGGGGAGTCACAGGAAAGAGGGGAAAGTTGGTAAGATGAGAGAGTGGTGAAGTAGTAGAGGATGAGGGAGGGGGTAGAGTGAGATGGGGAGAAGGAGGGAGGTGGTAATTACTGTACAGCGTGCTTTCTATCTTAAGCCCTCCTGCTGGAGATAAGAGTGTGTGGATACAGTGCGGAGTGTGGATGTCGCCTCCAGCACCTGTTTCCCTGCCTGTGGAAGGTCTAGAGTAAGAAAGCTGTCAAAGTGGGCCCTCCAGCTCAGAGCTGAGACTACTGAGTGTGTACACGTGCTGGAGTATCTTTGTTTAGCCCTTCTCAATGCCGGAGGAATACTTGTACAATTAGAGCTTTGAAGTGACAACAGTATGAATCTACAAGCACAGTGTGACACTAACACTACTGCACAGTATGGACCACTATTGAGGCAGCAGCTGCTTAAAGTATACTTCGTTTCAAAAATGATGTTGCCAGTAGCAATACCAGTACCCTTTAAGTGATGTACTTCTACATCATGTGAAAGAAAGCTGCGAGTTCCACTGGCTGGAGGGTTCCCACTTCTTCTTATAGGTTAGTCAAGGTTTCTGATCAGATCTGTGATGGAGAGTTACTTTAAAAATGGTCCTCTCAGTTGAGAAAGAAATGCAAAAAACATTGAACCATTTCTGATTCTCAAATGGGTTAAATATAGAAATAAATAAAAACAGAAATATAAGTAAAAAGAAAAGAATGAATTGGGATAGATCAATATATTTATCAATTTCAAGAGAAGAAAGATCAAGATGGACATCCCTGGTGACTTTTACTGGTACATTTTACATACTTAAAAAAAAAATATAGACTGCATTACAGGCAACATGCAAATGTAGTGAAACCAATGGCAAACTTAATCAAAGGGTAGGTTCACATTCAGGTGTGTGTGTCTAGGTTCTAGGAAACAACATTTTCCTAAGATCAGTTTAAGTTAATATGAGGCCTCGGCTGTCTGACTTAGACAAGTCTCTTTGTGTCCACGTTGTGTTGCCATCCTTCTGCTCTAGCTCAGCCAGAAAACAAAAGCACAGAACTTTGTACTATGACACTAACTTTAGAAGAACCGCTGAGTTTGAGGGAACTCCGACTGGAAGCCTCATACTCGCTTCAGATAAATTGTGAATAACAACTGCGGGTTTTGCCCAACTTGCACTGGAGCACGTTGGGGAGCAGCCTCTTAATGTGATTTTGGAGGACGACAATAAACTGCTGAGACAGTAAAGCTAGATGAATTAAGGTCCACCCCACAACATCGTCTTGCTGACTGAAACATCCATGCAAACAACATCCAACATGAAGCACATGCAGCTCCTGTTGATGGACACCATTGGGTTGTTGGTGGGGGTGATGCAGCTGTGGTGATCAGTGCTCCACCCTCCCCTGAGACAGGAAGAATCAAGTGGAGGGGTGGGAGCTGAGGGTGGAAAGGAGGAGGTGGAGATGGTGGTTAGGGGTTAAGGAAAGTGGTGATGTGCCCTGTGAGGGACAAAGAGGAGAAGGACTTGGCCCTTGCCTACTGTCACCATCCAGAGCCATCCTTCATGTAGGACCCCCCAACGGTGGCTTGTCCATTGCACACACACACACACACACACACACACACACACACACACACACATGTGAACGATGACATTGTAGGTCTCTGGTCTCCAGCCAGACTCTGTGTATGAGATGGTATGATAGTGTGTGTGTGTGTGTGTGTGTGTGTGTGTGTGTCAGCCTGGGGGATGTGGAGTGTCCATCCCAGGGTGGGGTATACCCTTGAGCTGCGTGGTATTACACTCTGCCTCTCTTTTTGGCTTGGCTAAGTTTAGCTATTAGCATCATACATGATTGTTAAAGAATGTGCCTTTGTTATGTTTTAAAAATAAAAATACCACATGTGGCTTTATTTACAGATTATACCAAAGAAAAGAGAGTTTTTAATTGGAAAGGAAGTCACTTTTCAAATAGTTTACTTGAACAAACACTTAAATTGAATGTATCGGGCTCATGAAATGGTTGTTCTGACTGATAAAGAGATCAAACTGATATTATAATGTTCTGCAAATACATTGTTAAACCTGCTCAACTTTTGCCAGAATGCAATGCAAAGCCATCTCATGTATTATATTGTTTAAAGGGTAAGTATTGGAGTTTCACATATCCAGAGTAGTCTGACAATTCTTCAAATCCAGGAACTTGTACTCAATATAGACTTCCTGGATCCTATTTCAGTCTCTCACTGGTACCAGACAGCCAGCCTGGACTCCTGAAAACCATATTCCCTCACAATGAAACTGCATTTTCATTATGTCTCGAGGGTTTTTGACTTATCACAAACACGTTACTAATCAGAGCTTGTGGAAGTATGAATAAGGAAGAGATTTGGATGGGTAAACAAACATAGGACTAACAGGAGACCGCATAATAATCAAGGAGGAAACTTGAAAATTCTGTTTAAAAACAGATGTAATCATAGCCATAGACCATTAGGTCACTGGCACACCAACACTTTACTTTATTTTATCCAGGAACACAATCAAATGGACTGCGCTGAAAACTTTTTTGTCTTTTTTTATGTTCAATTTGGAAAAGTTTTGAAGGCAATGACAAATTAAGATGTTACACATCGAAAGGAGCAGATTGACTTGAATATTGTTGGCTGCTAGAAGAAGATCCATGGACAGAAACACACACACACACACACACACACACAGAAACACACACCTTCACTATTTAATAGATGAACTTACCTGCAGATGCCTTCCCTGTTTTTGGAATGAATCCCAATCAGGGGTTCCCATCGCCGCGGCTACATCCATCGAGGAACAAATTACAGTTGGGGATTAGGATTGGGGAGGGGGGACAACCCAGTGTTTTATCAGTGGGCCGTGTTCCGTCTGCCGAGCCGCTTATATTTCAGGTAAACATAATCCAGATTCGGCTCTGGCGGGGGTAGATTCAATTAAGATACAGAGACAACTTTGTTAATGCAGCCGTATCTTAATACCCTGGCCACAGCTTGTAATGAATCTGGGCTCAGTGGTGGGAGCTGGGAGTCAGGGACAAGGGAAGAGGACTGAGTGTGACAGTATCCTATAGCAGTGGATGCTGGAGTTACAGTCATCAGGCCAAGGTCTGCTACTATATGGGTGAGGAAACTTGTACTTTCAGGTTTGTCTTTATGCAGATCGGATATTGATTTGATTACATGAGAGCACTTCTGATAACATTTGTGTTTTCTGAGTCCCAGACGATTTGTTATGTTGTAGTTTGCACTATTTATATTGATTTAAATGTATGACATTGCATATCGAATACACACACAAACACACATATGCATCATTGAAGAAAACTACACTTTTGTGTTGCCCTCTTTCCTCTTCTTATCTGCATGCACACTGGGATGTCCAATTCAAACTTAATTGGCCCGGTTTTCATAGGCAGCAGTGGTATTAGTATATGAATTGACAAGGATATTTATTTTAAGTCTACTATCACTATTGATGTGAGGAACACATTCTCAAATATGTTCAATTCTGGATATTAATGTGTTTGTCTTAAGGACTCCTAATTCCTATCATCCGACCCATAGAGAAACAGCAGTTTGACACTATCTGATTTAATGGCGGTTGATGAAGACATTTCCTGAATAGATCTAGAAGAGCTTCCTGGTCCCAAAGCTTGTTGGTCTTTCAGTCTGGGTCACTAGCTCACCAATCCTCCTTTAGTATGAGCTGAGAGACAGCCACCCTGAGACCCATGTGGTGAACACAGTGCCTAACCAGAGCATATCTCATTCCTCTGGATGTTAATATTTATTGACGGCACTAGGCTGGTGTTAGAACATTAAAAAGGGGATCGGGAAGAAGGGCTCTGCGGACTTAAGCCCTGGGAGGCCACGGCGACTCAAAGTCTTATTCAGATGATGTGCAGTGAGATGCTTGTCCTTGAAGAAAAGGAATTAGTGTCTGTGGAAGTCAAAGGAAAAATTGAGAGAGAGAGAAAAAGAGTAAGGGGGAAGGGGCGGCAGGGGGGGGGGGTCTGAGAAAGATAGGAAGAGAATTTGACAGAAAGAGCGTGTGTTTGACAGAAAAATGTGTGCATGTGGATTTGCGAACGTGTGTTTGCATGCATATTTGCACACATGCCCAAGCAAAAAAGAGAAAGGAGGGAGAGAAAGGCAAAGCAAGACGTGTTCACACAGGGAGAGATGATGCGAAGAGCACAGGCTGGTACAAAGTGTTACCACAGGACCGAGCAGACAATCCCCTCCAGGAAGCACAGATCAAGGCGGATTTAAGTAGTCAAGACTTGTTCTATGCGGTTCCAGCCAGCAGTCTTGACCCCGTAGCCATACTTTTCCTCTCCGTGTCGAGATCAGTTAGGAAGGGGTGACAAAGCTCCGGAATAGAGCCCTGGCAACATTTGATGGAGAGGCTCTAGTGTTCCTGAGGAGTAGCAAGGCTTGTGTAGCTTGCTTGTCTTGTCTTTATTTTGAAAGTGTGTATATCAATCTGCCTTTAATGTGTTAGGCCTTTAGTAGTTTGATAAAAGAGTCAAGGCATTAGTTAAGTATTCTTAATGGGTTTGACTCAGGGGTGGAACCAGACGTTGTAAGCATTCAAGCCTCAGCCCAGACCGTTGGGGTTCTGGGGGCATCAATGCCCGGGGACATTTTTTTCCCATTTACGGAAGCTTTATGCTTTATTGTTCAAGTCTGTAATGAAGTATTTTAATGTCCTCAACCTTAACTTAATTGAAAATGCAATATTGAAATGTCAAAAGCACCACGAGCAGTTAATGCTATAATATATACACTATAATGTACTTGTATGTAGAAATGTTGATATGAAATGTATTTTTGGCTCAGACATGTACATTGCCAACATTTTATTTTATTTATTATTATTATTATTATTATTATTATTATTATTATTATTATTATTATTATTATTATTATTATGGGTTTATATTCATGTTGGCCAATTTCAGTTTTGGGTTATATTGGTTGCCCGAAACAATCAGTCTGTAGTCCTGCCAAGGTCATTTTAGTAAATGTAGAGATTAGCTGAAGCAAGTGAAAAGGACAAGACAACACTTCCCTCTTTAAATTACAGACATCAGACTGAAAGGGTGTTGTGTTTTACATGTTACCAACTACAGATCACACTGCATCCAAGTCTATGGACCTTCCTCTGTGAATGGGAGAAGTTAGACCTGATCTGATATATTTGTCAACTAATCTAAAGAAAGAGCAAAATATTGATCACACCAAAGTTTTAATGGACCCAAACATGAACTTGTCAACGTTATAGATACACTGCAAGTGCATTTAGTAGAGAGAACACGGACATAATTCATTCATTTCACAATACCTGACATCATACTGGCTTTGAATAGTGGACACTGTACATCTGTAAGTATAAGAAAGATGTGTGAGAAGCGTGCATTAGAAGCAAGAAGTGGAAGAAGATTACACATCTGCACTGCCTCACTCTTAACAGAAGACTCTGTTCTTTGCGGTGCAAGCTGGCAGGACAGCACAGAGATAGTCGAGTATGAGGGCTGAGGCTGCAACAGAAACACAGATAGTGAACAATAGAGACGTCTGAACAGGCCGATAGAGACAGTATAATGTTGAGAGAGGGGGAGCCAACAGAATGCACATCTACAGAGGAGGTGGAGAGATGTAGGCGAAAGGAGCAAAGGATGGGGTAGAAGTAAGTGGGTGATTTATTATTTGTCTTGATCTATGGCTTGATTACAGACTTTCAATTCATTCCCAAGAGAGGGTAGAACAGTGACAATAGTGGCGTGTGGGTATGAGTGGCCATCAGCACTCCAGGGAGAAAGATGCCACTTTCACCTCTGCTATACCCCTTTGAGGAGGTCCACACAAACCATCATCCTGTTCTAGTCTTCAACAGTAGATCCAAGAACCTGTATTAAAGTAGAATTGCTAGATGATCTTGGACAAGACAGCACTGTGCAGGCATGTGTAACCTTTAGCCACACTAGTGGCTTGGCTTTGGGAATTGCAATGCTGGTCTGTTTGATTGGTCAGAGAACCACCTTGGTCCAGATTGAAATAGCTCAATTAGATGAAACACCTTGAGATGTGGACCATATACACATTCAAACTAAGGTAGTGAACATGGTTCATATCATTCTTACTAAATATCAGCAGGACATTAATATTTGATTTCAGACTCAGGGTTGCTAGTGTGGCTGAGGACTATTGGTCTTGTTAGAGTATATCAGCCCAATCTCTACGCCAGCCTTCTTACAGTTTTATTTCTTTCAAAACATGTTGTTGTTGTTGTTGATTTGTCAGGGCCTTCCAAAATGTCAACTGAAACTACTTTTTTGGGAATGATTGTCGACATGGTAAAAAGAAACCAACGGTGACTGTAGGAGATGAGATAGTGGTCCAGGTTGTCATAGTCATGCACTTTGTACTCCTAGCCACCTGACCTGACCTCTGACCTCTTCCCCATCAGGACCTAACTATTGTGCTACCTTCACATTTGCTTCCGAGAAGATATTCAATCATAACCCTCTATTGCTGCATGGCTACATAAAGTAATTTCTCAGCAAAACATAAGGACAGAACATTTTGATCATTGGGTCAAATGACTGATGCGACTCATACCTCAATGTTACAATATGAAAAAGTGTGCATTTTAGTATATTGATTGAAGCAATATGTGTCTGATGGGACATGAAAAGAAACCAATGATCAATAAGTCAATATAATAATTGTCCAATTCATGACATCAAAAGCAGACCAGCAGGTCTCCTCTCATACTCGTCCCCCGGTATGAAGACCACACCCCCTGAGCAGTGGAGTCTTCAAACCCTATAAGTGTCAACTTATTCCAAGAGCTCCTCGTCTATAAGATGCCATGCTTGGATCCTCCTGAAGCCCCACTGAGCGCTCCTCCATGCCCAGGAGAGAGGGCAGATTCTCCCTCAGTGTGATAAACTTGTTCTCCATTGCTGTCCATGGGTGTGTTATCCTCTGAAAGCAAACCACAGGAACTTCACTCTGCCATCCCTTCTAGAAGATCCCTTCACAGTGGGCGACGGGGACACAATGCACACCTTTCATTCTAGATGCTGGCAGAGATGCTTCCGCCTGACACTCTGACCAGTTGTTGGTTCTTAGAAAGAACAAAGATCACAAAGGGCCCTAACCACAGAGTTGTAAGGATACGTCGTCATCCAGCTACCTCTCCCACCCGCCACCCGACATAAAGCCAAGATCGAGAGAATTCATTACAAATCAACCCCTCACCCCATTTCATATGCCCCCCGCCCAAACCTTGCTCAAACTGCTTGCATCCTGTAATCCGACAGATTAATGGCAGAGCA
Organism: Cyclopterus lumpus; assembly: GCF_009769545.1. Taxonomy (NCBI): domain Eukaryota; kingdom Metazoa; phylum Chordata; class Actinopteri; order Perciformes; family Cyclopteridae; genus Cyclopterus; species Cyclopterus lumpus. The sequence continues at coordinate 780,354 of NC_046990.1, forward strand.
TGAAATGTGGCGTTTACGTCGACAAAAGTTAAACGTTGTAGGGAGGGAGGAGCGTTGTGGCTTTGGTGGGTGGATTACGCCCTGCCAAACCCCCTTAATGCCAGTATAATTTGATGGAGCTGCCAATTTGCTGTATGCGCACTCTCTCTGCCCCACTTCTTATTCCCCCCCACCCCCCTCCCAGCCAAAGCCGACTTTGCTACAACACTTCTGAGGAGGATGTGAAGTTTGGAGAGGCGGAGATACGCGTTGGGAGGAGGGACGAACAGCCACAGATGCTGCCAGGAATCCCTACCTCCCCCAAGCTTAAGATCACAGTGCTAATGTCATTGCAGAATTTATGTCACGTAAGGATTTGCATAATATACTCTCTGAATCAAAGGTACTACAGGTGCATGTACAGAAACTGAAACCTGGTGAAAAGTTTGTTATTATTGGGTCACCATGAAGGTGCTTCCTGTAGCATTATTATTGGGTCACCATAAAGGTGCTTTATGTAGCATTTTAACATCTTCACTGTAATTTATCATCACTATAATTACCATAACAAAAAATTTTCAATTCAATTTATTCGTATAGCCCAATATCACAAATCCCAGTTTGCCTTCCAGGGCGTTACAATACAACGTCCTTTGCCCTTTCTCAGATGTCTGTTAATAATAATGTCCTTTTCAATTAGTTTTCCAGAACGTAAACAACTGTAAAAATGCACAGCCATTTGAACTAAACCTTAATGGAATAGTAACAATGACAATGCAAACATGTTGTTTAGCAGGAATACATTTAATATAGCAGGACCAAAATGCATATTTAACAAAAATGATCGACCAGCCTATCTGCACATGAAGATGATAGATTATATAAAATACCAATTTACAAGGTTTTATAAATTTAAACAGAGTTTAAATATATAACGAGGATGTTACATTCAGCTCCAACCGACTATGTGCTTACAGTATTTAATACGACTGATGCAGATACACCCACTATTCTGTAGTTGCTTGTGTAATCCAAAGGCCTGTGATCATAGTGCTTCCTACACACAGTCTAGCCCTTCACGTAGTCCACACTACACCCCTTTAGCCCTGAATTTCCCCCCCAGATCAGAGACAAATCCTTGTGAGGTTAAAATGACTTGTTGTTCTAGGGGGATCTGAATAAATAGTAACAGTAGGAAATAGTCAAAACATGTGCCAACGACAACATCACCAGCATGATTACACTATGACGACCTCATCTGGGATTCCTCCCGGTGAAAGGTCTTGGGCTGTGGCTGTCGGTCATGTAATGTGAAAACTGCAACGACTTCAAGAATCCTGATTACAAGACGGCAAGTTGTGTAGAGTGAACAGTACAGCGATCTGAAGACTTTGAAAGTCTTATCTCTGCCCAACAAACACAACAACTGTTCATTCAACCTGAAAGTAACAACATGTTGAAGTGGTTTCAAACCTGATGTAGGTCAATACTAGGACAGAGAGTGGGGAAACAAGCAACAGGGCTTTGTGGTGCAAGAGAAAAGACAAAAGCTGTCAGCGTTACTATATGGTGGATCTCTTTCACCTTTTACCTGAAGGAAATCAAATAATACCAAGTCAATTGTTACCTATAACTTGTAATGTTTGTTCTCACCAGAAAGAAGCATAACTCAAGCTTAGTGACAAAGAGAGAACTCGCAGACTGATTCACACACTAGTTGGTAAACTACTCAAGCCAAATGGGCTAATGCTGGCCAGTTACAATGGCTCTCTTCTAAATTCTCTGTACTGGGCCCTTCTGGCATTTTTATCTCAGGATTCAGTCAAAACATCCTTATTGAGGAGGGGGGATTACAGCTCTTCAAGCTAGCTGTCAGTTAGCTGTTATAGCTGCCGACGTTAGCCTCTTCAGTTCTCATTAACTGAAAGGTCACTTCGGTCACGATGGCTTACTATTGGTCAACAGAGCCACAGACATTTCTTTTTTTCGACAGATAACTGTAGATATATGACAAGAAATGAGGATGGGATGGGGGGGGGGGGGGGGGGGGGGGGGGGGGGGGGGGGTTGGAGTGATGGGAATGA
>NC_046990.1:787416-789916 GCF_009769545.1 Cyclopterus lumpus
TTAAAAATTAAAAAGTTACATTAAAGAATAAAAGCTTTATTATACATTGTTATATGTTTGATGAACAGTGCAGATTCCGTCCGGTCGTGGAACAGTGGACCAGCTCTTTACCCTCGCAAGATTACTGGAGGGGTCCTGGGAGTTTGCTCAACCAGTTTACATGTGCTTTGTAGTCCTGGAGAAGGCTTTCGACCGGGTCCCTCGGGGGTTTTTGTGGGGGGTGCTCCGGGAGTATGGGGTGCCGGACCCGTTGGCACGGGCCATCCGGTCTCTGTACGCCTGCAGTAGGAGCTGTGTTCGTATCCTTGGTAGTAAGTCAGACACGTTCCCGGTGGGTGTTGGCCTCCGCCAGGGCTGCCCTTTATCACCGGTCCTGTTCGTGACCTTCATGGACAGGTTATCTAGGCGCAGCCAGGGGGCGGAGAGGATCCGGTTCGGGAGTCTCGGGATCGCCTCTCTGCTGTTTGCAGATGATGTGGTCCTGTTTGCCTCCTCGGACCGTGACCTCCAGCATTCACTGGGGCGTTTTGCAGCCGAGTGCGAAGCGGCAGGGATGAGAGTTAGCACATCCACATCTGAGTCCATGGTGCTCTGCCGGAAACCGGCGGATTGCTCCCTCCAGGTGGGGGCAAACTGCCTACCCCAAGCGAAGGAGTTCAAGTATCTCGGGGTCTTGTTCACGAGTGAGGGTAAGGTGGAGCGGGAGATCGACAGGCGGATCGGTGCGGCTGCAGCAGTAAAACAGGCGCTGTACCGGTCCGTCTTGGTGAAGAGGGAGCTGAGCCGGAAGGCAAAGCTCTCCATTTACTGGTCGGTCTACGTTCCAACCCTCACCTATGGTCACAAACTCTGGGTCGTGACCGAAAGAACGAGATCTCGGATACAAGCGGCCGAAATGAGCTTCCTCCGTAGGGTGGCCGGGCTCAGCCTTAGAGATAGGGTAAGGAGCTCGGACATCAGGGGGGAGCTTGGAGTCGAGTCGCTGCTCCTTCGTGTCCAAAGGAGTCAGCTGAGGTGGTTCATCTAGTCAGGATGCCTCCTGGACGCCTCCCATTAGAGGTTTTCCGGGCACGTCCAAATGGTAGGAGGCCCCGGGGAAGACCGAGGACACGCTGGAGGGATTATATCTCCCGGCTGGCCTTGGAACGCCTCGGGATCCCCCAGAATGAGCTGGAAAGTGTTGCGGGTGAGAGGGAAGCCTGGGTCGGCCTGCTGAACCTGCTGCCACCGCGACCCGACCCCGGATAAGCGGGTGATAATGGATGAATGGATGGATATGTTTTGATAACACAAACTACAGTATCGTTTTCAGACCAGCTAAAAGATGCAGGGCTACTCCTCCCAAGACTTTTTGTTTTTTCGTACTTGAACTTTTCACCCCAACGTCAAACAACTTCAATTGCCTCACTATTGTCTCTGAAAGAAATGCGCGTGCACAGGCGAGTAAAACAAATGTGCAGCGCTGTCTGGTTGTGACTGTACCAGCAATATATAAAAATATCACTAATGCAACACACGTTAAATCAAAAGAAAAATAACTTGCATTTCTATCAGGATTGAAAAATAACGTAATGATGTTTAAATGTAATCGCACAGACTCCCCCAGCAGTCGTTTCATCCTCTGGAGACCACGAGTCAGTATGTATGTAAATGTCCTTCCTGTGGACCGAAGTGGTCTTGGACATCATGTGTGTTCTCCTTCTCGATGTCCAACTGTCCACTGACACGTGGTCGTTGACCCCAAACCAGAGGATGGTGTCTGGTTTTGATCTGTTGTTCACATACAGCTGATGTCTGTTGGCCATTCATCCTTTAAGTTAACATTTAGAGATTAAAGCATCAGGATGGGGTTAAGGGGAACTGAGTGAGTGATGACTGGGATTGCTCTGGACTGCACTAAGTGAAAAAGTGAGAGTCAGGATTACATTCTGTAAATAAAAGAGGTCGAAAAATCAATACTAAAAATAGATTAAAAGTGAGTTACGTACACAAAAACATAATTGCAGCCTGTCAGCCATCCAGCTCCTGTGTGTGGTTGGTAAAAAAGAAAGAAAGAATGTGCATGCAATATGCATGCTTATGTGGACATATATTTATGCATAATGCACTTTTGAATGTATTACTATGGAGTCTGGAATTTGTGTTTATGCCTGCCTGTTAGCCTGCCTCTCCTCCACAGTGAATATGTTTGCCCCAAATGAATCTTGCTTTACTGCTATTAACGCAGGGCAACCTCATTCACAAGTCGAACACAGACTGTATGCATACACACACACACACCACAGTAATAATCAAAATAATAAATCGACACGGGTCTGAGATGGTGTCCAAGGAATCTCATCTCCCCATAAATTATAGCCATAAACTTTTGCCGCTACGCAGCCTAATTAATTCTTGTGCTGCTACACAAAAGGAAATGTCGAGTGACAAATGAGTATCGGACTTGAAAGCTGCCAGGTCTGCAAAACAGTTTCCACTCCAATTTATAAGCAATTTTACT
>NC_046990.1:794916-822416 GCF_009769545.1 Cyclopterus lumpus
ACACAACAAAACATTTCCAAGTAAGAAAGCGGGACCCTGGAGTGGAACAGTGACTATTTGTCTTTGAGGCCTCCCCGCGCTTTTAATTTTAATGAATAATTTTCTGTGAATTTCCTGCCGCTATCTACTCCATTATAAACTTTGGCAAGGGTAAAAAAGAGAATTGCTGTCTAATTAATTATTTCCAGCTTTTGTTTCTAATTAAATGCATGGTTAGTCTACTCTGTTAAGGTGGGTGTGTCGCAACAATGCTGTTTTACCAGTGCAGACACACTGGGTGAGCCTTCTGAGTATCACCCCCACGCACCTAAGAAACATGATGCAGAGCAGCAGAGCAGCAGAGCAGCAGAGCAGCAGAGCAGCACGGTTGGAAAGGAAAAGTCAAGGAAAGTTCTTCAACACACTCTGTAGTTGTCTAATCAAGTGAAGCAATGGAGGCCCAGTGTTTGCCAGATTGTGTCAGTTTACAACTCCGTTTCTTTTCTGCAAAGCAGCGCTTCTGCACAGTTGAATGATATGAAATGTGTTTGTGCACGTCATCGGCCTGCAGCTGGAGAACGGCCCTGTAAATGTATATGAGCGAAAAGAGGGACCCTAAACCATGTCCTATCTTCTAACTATGATTAATGACTGCCAACTGTCATGCACGCATCAAGAACGGAGCCATACATCATGTAATAACTACAGCTGGCAAACACTGACAAGTACACTGAAGCCATGCCACAGAATAGACCTAATAGCACGTTTCACTCTTCAAGCGGTTTTGTTTTAATATTCAAGTACATGTGTTGGAAATTTTCAATATGTACAATTTTGGCAAAAGAAAGCAAGAAAAAAAAGTAGACGTGCGCATGGATGCATACACACATACACACCTCTATTCTTGTGTAATCCGTCATCTTGCCTATGGTTTTAATTCCTGTTAACTGCATGGTTGCATGCCGCTGCATCGTTCATTCTAATGGAATTGAATAACAGAGCTGCTCGGCTGCACTTGCACAGGCCTGCTTTAATTGGAATGAAGGTTTTTTTTCTTTTCTTTTTAACAAAAATATTCAGGCCAATTTTTCTCAGCTTAAAGACAATGTGTGGCTCAAGTTGTGGTCGGTTTCTCCCCTCAGTAGCTAAGTCAACTATATAAATGACATACATAAACAAATGTATCAACAATTGGTGTATGCAACTTATAGTTTTACATTTTGTGTAATAACGGTCCACAGCTGCAGTCAATTTCTGTTTGTATATGTCTTGATCAGGTTAGATTGATTAGGAATATATTTTTGATTAGGTTTGGAATTGTTCACTAACTAATTTGTTCTACATGACAGAATTACTTCACTTCACTTTGAAATAATCAATTAAAGAATCAAGTATTCTCCTAATAACAAGTGCATTTTATTTAATAACTCAACAAAGTGGGTTTTGTGTTTCTTTATACTTTTGTTAGTTACTTTTTTGACATGGAATATTTGTATTAGTATATATGAATTACATCCTCTCAACAAAGCGATGAATGTTAAGAATAAAGACAACATACTGTCTCATTTCGATGGCAGACTATTTAGGACTTTGTTCAGTATTATTATTATTATTCACTCTTCGCAATTCATCTTTGTTATTAATAATTTGTATTATTATTGTTCACTTATCACACGCTACAGGATCAGGTGATATCTGGATTTTTGCTTGTGTTCACTGCTAAAAATGTTGAGGAAACCATAAATAAGTGCTGGTTTTGTTTTTGTTTGAGCAAAACATGAACCATATCAAAATAATGTTGAGCCAAATATTCCTACATCATTCAGGAATTCAGAGACCTTTTACTTATCGATAAGAGATTGGAAATAAAATATTGCATTCCAATTCTAGTTCCATTAAGTTTTGTTTAGTATAAATAATAAACTCCCCAAAACACATATTTGCTCCTTATTCAGTATTTTTATGCCAATCTCTTATACATTCCCCAAAGCATATTTTCAAAGGTTATTGATATCTTTAAACAAAGCCTTTTTTATATTTTGTTCACATGCAGCCGTTCACTATTTTTGTGGTCCTGCTCATTTCATCACCATTGTCACGCTCAAATATTGTTTTCTAAATGATCACTTTGCATAAAAATACACTCATAGGACTTCTGTTGCCTTAACACTGCAGGGGCATGCACAAGTACAATGACCACTCATGTTGCTAGACATTGACAGAAAATGGACAAAAAATAGCTTCATACCTTTTGTAACAAACCATACAAACACTTTGAGGGAGGTTAAGGAGCATATCACTTAGGCATCGTAGGTACCTCACAACCCCTGAAATCAAAGGTATTAATGAAGCTTTAAGATCTCTGCTGGTCCACCTTAAAGACAGGACCCTCCTGGAGAGGAAGACTGGAGTGGTCTATGACATCATCATGACATCACACGTGACTTGAGAGGAGCATTACATCAGTGAAACAGCAAGGACTCTGGACAGAGACTGAATGAACAGCTCTCAAACAAGGTCAAAGTTCATCGACTGGGAGTCCATGAAAGACTGGAGAAACATGTCTAAAATGTATTTATTTGTCAGTGTAATGTAGCATAACTTCACATCACAGAAGATCAGGATGTGTTTCACACCTAACACGATATACTGAAGCTATTGACCTGATGCCCACACAGGAAACATCATTGTTTATTCCTTCCTGTGCTTAGGTTGCTTACACACTCGCATCACTGTGTGTACACAGAGCACTCAATACTCATCAGTACACAGTGACAACTTAGGGGCCAGATTAGTGCTATGTAATATCCACCCTCCACCAAAGTGAATTAATTGTCTAATGGCTTTAAATTGATTAGGCATGTCTCAGGTTTGAGTTGCAAATCTCCCTCTAATCCAGGTATTTCCCTCTCAGGATAAGCATGGGATTGCTTTAATTAGCAACCTGGCCATGTGCGTTGGTACAGTAACATGGCAGCAAACACCTGCAGCTGAAGTTACACTGTGCTGAGGTGATAAGGGCTTTCTGCAGCGCTGCATAGAGACACTCAGATAATGTCACAGAAGAAAATGCTAAGCTGCCCGAAAATAACAAAAATACACCCAAAAGGAGTTATAAACAGTGAACAATTCTTAAAATGAGAATGTTAAGATTTGTTGTTTTGACTTTTGGGGTTTCCTGATTCCATTTGCTGCCTCAGCATGTGTGTGACCACACGTTGTCTATTAATAAGGAAAATGTTTATGGGGTGGATGATACAAAAGAGTGTTTCTGTCTGTATGGATGCCATGTGTGTGAGTGAGGGGTGAGGAGTGTGTGTATGAGTGTGAAACACAAGGGACAAACAATAACATCAGTTGTCGGGCGAGGGAAAGAGAGAGAGAGCACCGGTCTGGTTTCTAACCTCCTGTTTACCGAAAGCCTCCAGTAACAGGTTGTTGAATTTCTGCTCTGGAAAAGGGCTGTAAGAACATTCTTCCTGAGGTATGGGTGATGGTGGAAGTGGGAGCTAAACCCACATCAACGTAGTTTCCACACACTTTTAAGATAATATGAACAGGGGAAATATGTGACCCACATAACCAATAGAGCCCTGGACAGTTTGTGCGCATGCAGTTTGTCAATCGAGCAGAGATTGACACGTGTTGCTAGACTTTTGTAGGAAGACGAGGAGTATCTGTTTTGTTAGATATCATGTGTCCGTTGTACGAGGATATCTTGCAGAGTCCAATGGGTTGTCAACTTATGCAAAGGCTTTAACCAACAAAGGGACTTTCCAGATCTCAGTGGGTAGAATACAAAAGAAAGTGGCCCCATAAATATACATATGTGGTTTTAAAAACTAGTGTGTAAGAAATTACGAGCATACAAGTCACCAGATATTACATGAACTACATTATCTGTGGTCATGCACATAATGTCAAATACCATGACAGCTGTTGGAAACACAAGCAGAACATGTAGGTGTCCTCATAAATCAATCAATACATCTGTGTTTACTATCTACACAAATCATGTGTCACGATATGGTCCTCCACGTTAGAAGTTGGTTAGAAGTCACCTGTTAACACGGTCACTCTTCAACCAGAAGCACCTGTTGCTCTGAACCGTCCTTTGGGTTGAGTGTGTTGCCCAAGGGCACATCGACGTGGTTCCTCTGATTGAAGGAAGACACTGATCGACCACTGGAAGCAATTTTATTTCAGTGTTGAAAGGTTGCTTACTTGTATGGATGGATCGAGCAAAATGGCGCTTCTGTTGCCAGTTTACATTTTTAATAACATTGTCAAAAACAAAGCTCAGGCGCCTCACCACACTGATGGTATTGGAGACATATTATGTTGTCCTCCCAGTAAAACGGCCCTGAGTGTAAAGTTTCTGCTAGAACAGTGATTCTTAACCCCTGATTGGGCCTCAAGCACCACCTAGAGGGCCGCAAACAACTTTCAGTGTTGCACCACATAGCTTATCAATTGAAGACACCAGAGATATTACTGTTATCCAGTTACAACATAGCTTCCCACCCAGAAGAAGAAGACACTCAGCCAGCCGCTAGCCTGTAGCAAAAGTATTTATTCCAAAAAATTAAGACGAAAGTGGTGATAGAAAAAAACCAAAAGTCTAAATGTTCAAGTACAATCCTGACTTCAGTAAGTAGGGCTTTGTTAACGGAGGTGACGAGGGAGAGCCAGAGCCCAGTGTGTGTGTGTGTGTGTGTGTGTGTGTGTAGTGTGCTAACACTACCAGCGCAGCACTGAAGCCTCAAAGCTAAAGTGGCATCTCGAGACCAAACATCAGCTCGTGGGGTTTTTCAAGAGAAAGTTAAATGTGCTCCAGATGCACGAAAAATACGTTGTGTTACTGACTGGCAACATGAAGACTGCTGAAGCATTCGCAGATTACAAGGCTATATTTTCATTTTCACATTATTTAATTTTATTTACGGTTTATTTCATTTGAAAACATATTATTTGAATGTATGTATATTATGTATATTATCAAATGTATTAGTTCTTTTTGTGTTAATAAGCCTGACTTGAGTCTTTAAATTTGTTCTTGTATTAGCTTGATTTGTTCCATGAATTGTTCGCCTGTTGAGCGTCTTGTTGTTGTTGTTGTTGTTGTTGTGCAGGCTTACATACACATAATGAACAAATGAAGATCACATTGCGTCATGTTTTTGCTTGTAGTTGGGCCCCGAGGTCAAAAAGGTTAAGACCCCCTGTGCTAGAGGATGTTTGGACTCAATAGCAAGGCCCATGAGCAGAGGAAGTACGATTAGAAAAGTTAGAGGTTTGCTCAATTAAAATTCACAACAGCAAACAGATAAAAAAAAGGCAGGAATAATAAACATTATGAAGCATATGTCTACAGTGGCACAACATACAACCTGGTAGGGGATTTGTGTTGGAGACTAGGTATACGGGGAGCTAATGAGGGAAGTGGGATCAGCTGACTGAGGAGAGGCAGGAACTGACTGAGAAAACCAAAGAAGCTCAAGTCAGTCTGTCTGTAGTCTGAAAGTGTTGCTTTCTCACTCATTAAAAGGTTCTAAGTTCAAAATTCAGAGCAATATCTAGTGCCACCCACATGCTTGGCAGCTCGCAGCTAACGGTGCTTACAGCGCTAACCGGTGCAAACAGCGCTAACGGTGCAAACAGTGCTAACAGCGCTAACAGCGCTAACAGTGCTAACAGCGCTAACAGTGTTAACAAAAACTATCAGGAGCCCCTTTCACACAAGGCAGGACTGTTGCAAACCGTTATTCCACCTCACTGAGCTTTTCCGCCAAGTCGGTAAGAGAGTTTAAAAAAAGGTTAAAATATAAACTATTTGATTGGCTGCAAAATATTTAATCAAATGAAGATTTTGAACACCTACTGTTTCTAAAGCTTTCAAAATGAAGTGGCCTTCTTAGACCTGTACGCAGTGGTTTCATCACTACCAACTCTCTGTGACGGCCACACGATCGCGCCTTGTGTCAGATTACACAAACTCTGAGTGAACGACCACGTGTGAGGCTTTTGTGGCGATGCACCACCATGATCACATCAATTTCAGGGGCGAGATAAACTGAGCCTTCGTATCATATTGAAAACCTTTAAAATACTATTTCAGACAAAGTGCATTTCCATCAACATTGAAAGAACCTACTCATAAAAGCAAATACGCCAGCCAAGCAAATTCTAAACAGATTTTGCACTTAAGTGTGTATTCCATGTAATATCACGGTGGGAAATTGCCAGAGCAGTCATACACAAACAACTCATTGAGAAAACCCTTGCCCAGAGCAACAAACACAGCAGTTGGTCTCCAATATGTGAATGACAAATGAATATCACTCAGTGGGTCAGATGGTGTAGACACACTCCATGCTCTGTGCTAATCAGGCCAACCTACAGACCTCACAAACCATCAGGACATCCTCCCCAGGGGGAAATTAGTACTTTCCACTTTGCTAAACGACTATACTTTCCTCCCTGGGTTGGACGCATTGTTGGTTACATGGGTCATTTCTTTATGTAAATTGCACAACAATAGGTTACATACCAATTATAAGTAAAACATTCACTTTTCTTCGGATTCTGGAAAGCAAATTAGAGGTAGACATTTCACAGGAAGCACGCTACGCTAAAGGCAGACACAAGCACAGTATGGACCATCATTCAGTTTGAAGGTAAAACTGTTTTCAGATGATCGGTAAACTTAACTCTAAATGGTCAAGACGTCAGCGATTGACTACATTTGATAATCGACACAGTGTACTTTGAAGGTCACTGAGGCTAACTAGCTACAGAAGTAACTGTGTGTAAAGCTCGCATCTCTGAGTGAATATCAAAAGTCTTATTAATGATATCTCACCCTCTTCCGTTTTTGTTTGGCTGTTTATCATCCTCTAAGTTCACTAACTTTATGAACATAAAGCAACAGAATCAGGAAATGGGTCATCTTCGGATACGTTCCCACCTAAACTAACCCTAACCCATGAATTACATCTTACTTTAATAAAGTAATGGAGCAACTTGGTGACAACAGCTGATTTAAGTCTGGCTTTGATTGACTGAGAAAGACTCTAAGCCTTGGTCTTCATCACTGCTCACATTGATTTGTGTACACACTCTTACCAGATGTAAGATTGTTTAATGCATCTCCACCCATTGAGCGCAATCCATTCATGTCTGGGTCATTTTCCTGGTGGCTATTTTACAAGCTAAATCAAGCATTTTGGAAATAATGCGTCATTATTACAGTAGTTTATGAGACTAGTTTATTCCCGTCCGTGTGGAGAAGCCAGCATTTAGTTTTTCATTGAAACAGTTAGCTCAAAATCAAATATGAAAACTTGAAATATTAGGAAGAACCTTCTCTTAGCCACCTGGTCAGAGTGGGGAAATGTCAGTATTTATAAAATGTAAAAAAAAAATACTTTCCCAACTGTTTATTTCCAAAGCCATATGACCACATCATATTTCACTTCATTTCGTTAATTACCTCGCACACACTTGTTTGGATTCAGATTTGCCTGTTCAGTGATGGTGGTGATCATATTTACATTTCTGCTTCTGTGTATTCAACAAAAACAAAGTCTGTGCAGTAAATTAATATCTCTTGAGAAGAGCGATTAGGGGTTGGATGTTCTGGCAATAAGTGGAAATCCCTCTTAAACAATGCCTCTCAGGCTTTCATTCCACACGGACACTTTTCCCATAACCACTCTATGGTACACTGGGCATGCAGGTGCCGGTGTAACAGGAAGTAAAATATGAAGATAATAAAAGGTCAGGCTTGATGCCTAAGATCTTACTCTATAATCTTCCTCTATGACTGACACATTCATGTTCAAGACTTAGTAACAAGGCTGCAGGTGTTTGGCTCTATGTCTCTCACACACACATCAAAAGTACTGCAATTGGATACATCAAAAATAAAGGTTTTGCTACATTATGGGAGTATATTTTGTCCTCTCGGGTTTCTGGTTGTTACCCTCGTAGCTCTGCTGGTGGTTGAAGTTCCTGTCGCACTGGACTGCGTTTATGCTTTTGTTCATTTCCAGTTTCCTTGTGAACTGTATAATAGTTTTTAAGAACAAAAAAAGCATTAATAAGAAAGTAAAGTCCTGCGTTTTGTGTCCGTCACCCTCCTTAAAAGCTGCAAACCGTGATTTCAAACAACCGCTCCTTAGGGCTGATGATGCCGCTCCAATAACAATCACTTGCTTCCGCGTCATGTAGACTAGTAGAATTATGAAATGTAGTAGTGTCTGCTAAGACCCAATCAAGTAGCACAACCGTGTGTCTACGTCACAGTGTTCAAAGGTCTCCGGCTCTCCGCCTGTCCACACCAACACAACACCCCAGAGTATTCAAAGCCCTCTGTTTTGGGGTGTTCAAGACTCCGGACTCTGAGCGTAAACATAGCAAATTATATTTAAAAAGGAAACGTAGTGTTGATGAAGCCTAAGAGGAAATCAGACATTATTTGTAAAAAGAAAGTCCGCTGAACATAATCTTAAAGGGATGGGTCCGAACTGTTAAACATCTTCTTCTGTCTTTACTCATAGAGGAGGAGGAGGAGGAGGAGGAGGAGGAGGAGGAGGAGGAGGAGGAAGTGTAAAGAATAGTGAGATGGCAAAACAAGCAGCTGCTTATCAGGCTGCTACATGGCTGTGTATCACCCACTCGCTGAGCGTTGAGCCAGGGAAATGTGGCTCAGCGATCAACCAACCTGCTCCGTTGATTAACAGCATTTTGTCATCCTGGCCAAGAGATTGGCTTCCCCCAACATGTGTTGTTTGTTTGAGGAGAGACGAGGACCGCTGCCATGTGTTTGTGTGCTTACGTGACGTTCTCCGAGGAGAGGGTCCACTTCCAGCTGAGCCACTCTGCATTTAAAAGTAGCAGCCAAATGCTGCTCATATGGAGAGGCGTGCAAACAAAAAAAACTATGGGCTTGAACCAAAGTATCAGTGCTTGCCTGCTGGGCATGATCTTCCTATTGGCTCAATATGTTGGCCCCTGTTGTATCCTAAAGTACCATTTTGTAAATGTTGTACCCCCCTGCCACCCCCCTCATCTCACACACACATACAGTACACTGACTTTGGAACCCAGTGGGTGTGTGGGCTATTCAAACGTCCTGACTCAGAGATTTAAAATGTCATTTAAAACCCATTCAATGCTGTTAGGGCGTGCTTTATTTTTCCAGCGTTGGACTACAAGGTCAGTTTGCACCAACAGCTGATGAGCGATCAATAGGAATTTGAATTTAAAGAGCCGTGGCCCCGGGGGCGGTCAGTCGCCGGTGCATGGTGTTACCACTGGGGGGGGCTAAGCCCAGGGGCTCAACAGAGACCTATATCCTTCCACAGACCCTCCACCCCCACCTTCCACCCCACATCCCCAAGCTCGGTTAACTCTCAAGACCATGATTAATTCATGGTGGATTACAGTCTGGAGGCAGGGGAGAAAACTAGGATTGCATATATGGTCCTAACTGCACATGCCGGGTTTGGGAGATAAAGGTTCCCTCAGATTCATGCCACAATCCCACCGCCCGAGTCGTATCCCTACAAGTGTGAATAATTGTTTCATCCTTCCTGCAAAAGATCACGCCTCAGTGTTTGGGTTCCTTGATTATTATTACAGCCATGTTCACTGAAATAAGTTAGGAAAAGTCCCTCCCAGCTGTCAGACCGCACGGCCCGAACAGCAAGCTGCAGGGAATAATAATGTAGGAGCAGGCTAATAAAAGCATAACAAGCAGGAGAGCTGCGGTCACAGCAATTTCATCATTGTCCTTCACAGTTGCACAGCTAACTGCTTATGATTAGTCGACGACCTCGAGTAACTGAACAGAAGACTCTGAGGCCGCAGCCGCAACATAAATTGTGAATGCGCTCCCCCTTGTGTCAGCTGCAGCCTGCCGGTCCACTGCTGTAGAAAAGTCAAATCAGCAGAAAAGTGTGGCTCTGTTTGTCTGTGAGTCGTTCCTGGAGCCATCGGAAAAAAGAAAACCGTGTCATGATGATCATCACACAAGTCATATTTCAAGGCATGACGCTGTAGGTTCTGCTGCTCGTTTTCCTTTCCTTTGTCTCTTTTCATGACTTTCCACCAACTGCCGGTTCAATTTCACTCGATGTTTTTGAATAACATTAATCAGAATTGTTAACCTGTCAACATGTCTGCAAAGGCCAATTATTTTACACTTCACGTAAATGGAAATGTAGACATGTAGACATAAAGCGTTCATTATGAAATGAGTGACACTGACCTGATAAGTGCCTCACAGGAGCCCTGTGATATACGGCTGCACTGACACCGTGTGACACATTATACACCGGAATGTAGGATATCCCGTAAGATAGATGCTCCACAGAAAATATGTTAAAAAATTCATAAGTATATTTTCTAGTTTTATTAAAAACACATTTTTGTCAACATGTTGTATTTATACAGTGAATGGTCTAATATGCACTGGAGGTCACATAAGCTTAGGTTTATTGGAACAATAAAAGACATACCATGGGGGCTTGATATTCAAAGAGATGTAGCAGCTACTAGTTGCATATTTGACCATCAATTTATAATAGTTTGGATTTTTCTCCTTTGACGACACAAAAATAAAAGCTGTCTAAGTATGTTATATTAACAATTTTATGAATGGATCGTCAGTCAATTATTATTCCTTTTGACACTTACATTTTGTCTCAACACGTTCTGCAGATGATGGTGCAAAGCACTTTAACAGTAGTTGTGCTATTTTTTTTATTTGGCAAATGTCTACTTTACTCATGTTTTTATTGTTTTTTTTCAACCTTTTTTTGTAAACAACATCTTGTACAAACTAGCACAGTGAACCACAACCCCAGCAAATGTGTTTTTATCTCCATACAATATAAATGAAATCAATACAAAAGTTTGGTTGGTTGCTTGGAACATTTTTATATGGATCGAGAGGTTCTAAAACATGGTTTTCGAGACTTCTGGACTCCTGAATTAAATAGATTACGTAAACAGTTGACTGCTCTAAGTCCCATTTAGAACCCCGGTAAAAGAATTTTAGAAGGTAGACTTCATTTCAACATTTCAAGTTCACTTCCATTTTAAATAAAGGGTTTGCAATCCGTAGAGGGTTTTTACTATTTGCCTTTTCAAGGCGGCCTTCTTCAGATTTGGTGGAAATTCTGAAATCACAAAAAAAGAAGAAAAAGAAAAGAAACAAATAGTCCAGACGAAGGGAAAATTGTCATTCCCTCTGGCCTTCGGAAACATGGTGTCAAAAAGGTTAAGTGTCAATATGGCAGAGCCTTGAGAGGCAAAGAGGTCTGAGGAGCTTCTGAATAAATACAAGGGAGAAGGCTAGTGCCTCGAACACAGTAGCCTGAACGCCGCTCAGGCCTGCCTCCAGTCCCAGGTCAGCACACGACCGACCCTCGGCCCCTTTATTCTCTCTGTAAAGCTATTGAAGTCTTTGACAGTAGCTAATGATGTTTTCGTGTTCGGGACATACTATAGGAGATTTCCAAAGGGTTGTTTTCTACCCCACCGGTGAGTGTTAGGGGGTTTGGTTGCTCTGCCGGGCCACTGACAGGATCAGGAGGGGTGACAGGGGGCCCCAGGGGCCCAAAGAAAAGGGGGGACGGTTGAATGGGGGGCAGTTCAGCAGTCTCGCCCATTTTTTTTGTGAGTCCAGTTTTAGATGCAGGGAAGGGGGGGTGGGGGGGGGGTCCAAGGAGGCAAGTTAAACACCCAAACACAATACTGAAGACAATGTTTTTGAGCATTATGCCAGATACGCTTTCCCCACAAAAAAGATCAACAAATCAACTGGGAAAATAAATAAATAAATATGAAAACACAAAATAAAAGTTAAGTGGCGTTGCCCTAACCCTGTCGATATCCAGTTCCCTTTCCGACCCATCCCCCAACATCACCAAACCTCACCACCCTCCGTTACTGAATCTCTCATCGGTAGAGTCCTCTCTCTCTAAAAGCTACCACACTGTGCCCTCGTTCATTTCCGAGGGCGGATGGGACAGGTGGTTGTTGTATCCGCTGCCGTTCAGCGACAGTGAGGTAAAGGGCGGACTAGGGCCGAACACATCGGAGGAGATGCCGTGCAGGGGTCCTGGGATGCCGGGCTCTGGGCTGGGAGAGTCCCCCGGGTGGTGGGACATTATATCAGAGAAGCGCTGCACCTCGCTGGAGGGGTGGTGGCCCGGCAGGGGGTGGTCCATACCCCCGAGGGGGGTGCCCGTGGGGCCTGAGGAGGGCACGAATGGGAGATCGACTGGGGTCTGGGCCTGCGACGACGGAGGCCCCTGAGGGAAGAAGTCATAGTTCCCTCCCGGGCCGTAGTACTCGCTTTGATAATCTGCAGATCCAAGACGAGTAGAAAGAAAATCAGCGTTAGCTATAAGAACAATGGGTGAGCAGAAATGATTCATTGAATATACATAGCTTGATTTGTATTAGAGAGCAAGAGAAACCCTCGCATTAGTCACAGAGCACGTTACACTTAAATCAAAACTGCAATTGGGTGGGGAGAACAACGTGGCCACAGAATTAATTAAAATGGGGCCATTTCATCAGCGATTCTACCTACTGAGACAGATTTTTTTTCTTCAGTTCAGCAGAATATTATTAGACATTTGACTTCAGCAGAAAGGACAAAGGCCCGAGCACAAATGAAATTCTCTGAAAATTATCAGATATTTCAACGCATTTGAAGGGAGAGTGTGGCATCAAATCACTGAGATGTAAACTAACTTCATGTAAACCTGATTTATGAGAATATTCACAACGCTTTTAGTGTGAAGGCAGCATAAGAGCGGCTGGATGAGGTCACCCAAACTGAATAAGTGATTTTATTTTTTACAAAATTATTGAATATCCAAACTTGCCATCATGTTAAAAAAAATACTAGAAAATTAAATTAACACTATTCTGTGATTGTCCACTCTTACTTGTTTTTATTTATTTAATTTTGTGAAGAATTGTGTTTGAAAAGCTCAGAACGCTGAACCTTTTCTAGATGGTGCTGTGTTTCCTTTGAGTGGCAGCGCCTTAAGCAGCTTTACAAATACCTTCTTTTTTAATTCAATGTATGCTGATTATGGGATGGGTCATTGTTGCATTACAGCAGGATATGACAGAGTTATAGGACATAAGAGGAAATAAGGAAGAGACGCACATATTATTTTAAACATTATGTTAAATACATTGTGCCTGAATACACAGACAGGAAACATGATTTAAAAAAAGGCATAACTAAATATTTGTCTCGACATACCTCCATAGTAGGAGAAGGGCCCGTTGGGGATCAGCTCCCCGGGCTCCAGCCTGTCCACCAGCGTCCTCATCCGCCTCGGGCTCCGGAAGAACGCGTGTCTCCGGGCGCCCAGCGCGCTCAGCTGCTTCATGCGCCTCTCTTTGGAACGTCGGTTCTGGAACCAGACCTGAACGCACGCACGCACGCACGCACGCACACACACACACACACACACACACACACACACGCACACACACACACACACACACACATAGCTCATGTCACTCAGTACGTGCAGAGGCTTCTGACGCCATTTTGATTGCACGTCAATATTGTGTGTGCGAGATGGGAGGAGAGTGATACATGGAGGTGATGGCGAGGTGAGGGGCTGCTTTGGTGTGATGTTTTGGGCGCTAGAAATATGATATATATATATATATATATATATATATATATATATATATATATATATATATATATATATATATATTACTTTTTTTTCCACGTCGTGGATTTGTTTTGGAATCTGCAAATACACCTGAGTGTGTAAATTGTCCGCCGTACAAAGCAAAGTGTAATTAGGTGTCATGTTTACCTTGGCAGCCGCAGCGCTGCTTCTTATTAGAGTAAATAACCGGCTGTCTGTGTGTTTTGCGCCGTGCGTGATGAGCCGGTGCGTCAAACCCGCACGGCTCTGCGGCAGAGAGAACTGCGCCCAATCATCGTTACAGGAGCGAGAGTCACATCTAACCTCCCTAATGATCTTTTAACCCTCCATTTACTCCGACCGAAGGCTGCAGCAGCGGGGGCTTAAAATCTCCAATTAATACTTAATAGGAGGGTTGTTACCAATATATTACCGGCTCTTGGAGGTTATCATTTCCTAATCTATAGGCCGGCTTCCTTTAATTACGAGCTTCCCTTTCCCCATCATGCCCATACATATTAGATGCCTTACTTCACCACTTTCACTGTGTCGCCATCAATCTGCTCTGCTGACCCTTCTACCCGCAGCCGCGTGCACACCAACAGATCTGCTTTCTGCGACTAGGTCTGTAAATATTACTGATGGGTGATTTTGTTTTGGCTCATCCATTTATAATTCACGACAACAACGAACGAAGAAAATAATATTATCCCACAATAATAACATTTACTACAACTTCTACTACTACTCTACTACTACTACTACTACTACTACTAATAACAACAACAACAACAACAATAATAATAACAACAACAATAATAATAATAATAATAATAATAACAATAATAATAATAATAATAATAGTAATGTGTTGTCAGTTGTCTGTCTTGCTCTTTGTTTAACTTAATGTGGCCTTTCAGAGTTCCGAGGAGACAATCTGAAGACCCTTGAAACAGATTTCTGTCTTTCCACTTGGCTGGAGATGCTCACAGCGGCTAAACGTGGTCGCAAAACGTGATGGCAGCGCTGCGCCAGGACTCCCAGTGCTCCCAGCAGCGCTGTGCCAGGACTCCCAGTGCTCCCAGCAGCGCTGTGCCAGGACTCCCAGTGCTCCCAGCAGCGCGGCCAGTTGGCGACTTTGCCCCGTCGCCAGCGCCAAGAATCAAAAATACCCATATAAATTACCCGTTTCCAAATCAAGCCTCCGCGTGGCCAATCTTTGGCCTAATGAATTCAATGTGAGCGCGCAGTTTGAAGGCAAGAGGCCTCCTTTAAAGAGGGGTGAAGGATGTGAGGGGGTGGAGCCTCTCTGATGGGTTGAGGCCTGCACGGTCATGGCAGGCTGGCAGCTTGGCAGGGACATTTTTCCATAAAATATAAGCTGTTACATCACACCTTTTAATGGGTGCGTAACACCCCATAAAACAGAGAAGGCGCGAGCCCACCTCCTCGACCCGTGTGTCCCCTGAATATGAATATAATCTATTTCAGACAGAATCAGAAGATCCACGTTTTTATGATTTACAGGAATAGTTGGGGATTGTGACAGCTACCATTAAAATGATGGTTGTTGTTTCTGTCCGGAGAACATATATATATATATATATATATATATATATATATATATATATATATATATATATATATATATATGTATGTGGTGGATAATGAATGAAGCCAGAGTGAAATAAGATGAGAGCTTCCTTTACCTGTATGACCCTCATGTTGAGGCCGGTCTCCTGGGCCAGCTGCTCCCTGATGTGTCTGGTGGGTTTGGGGGTCGCAGCGAAGGCCGCCTTCAGGGTCTCCAGCTGTTTGGCCTTGATGGTGGTCCGCGGGCCGCGCCGCTTCCCTCCGAGGTTCTGGTCGTCGTTCTCGTTATTAACCGTTTCTTTGTCGGACAGGGCGGCGATCTCCGTGTCCTTTAGGACCACTTCGTCCTGGAGCTGGTCTTGAGAGTCCGGTGATAAGCTGGGGTCGCTGCATGCCGTTACTAGAGAAAGCACATGTGCACATTAGACATTTCTCCAAAACATAATCAGGCTCCAGTCATAAAGAACGAATATATATATATATGTATATATATATATATATATACATATATATATATATATATATATAAGACGGGGACATTATTTTCACTTGTAAAAATCAGCTGATGCGTTTTTTCTCTTCTATTAAATATACTTTAATATTAAATACAAACTGCAAGGCAACGTAATACAAATCCCCACATGACGGATTATGGCGCACGCATTTAGATGGAAGACCCAACTACCTTGCTGAGCAGTGAAAAAGCTTGAACTGAAAAAAAATAAATAAAAAAATATATATACATATATATATATATATATATATATATATATATATATATATATATATATATATATATATATATATATATATATATATATATATATATATTGAGCAACAGACAATGGTCTGGTCGGTGTTGAATTGTAATCTCTGAATGCCGTCTAAGTCCTGGTCATGGAAATGATGAAGCCACTGCGGGCTGAACACATCACATCCATCACAATTTACCCGAGCCTTGCCTGGCGCGCGCACACGCACACACACACGCGCGCACACACACGCACGCACACACACACACGCACGCACACGCACGCACCTGAGAGGAGGTTGGAGTCTTTTACACTGGCATTGTTTTGGTAATCGTCTTTGCAAACGAACTTGTTCTCGTCGATGACGTAGAGCTCCTCGCCGGTGGACAGCTGCTTGTTGCACATCATGCAGGTGAAGCAGTTGAGGTGGAACACTTTGCTGCGGGCCCTCCGGACCAGGTCGTTGGGAGAGATGCCCTGCGAACAGCCGCCACACTTCGTGCCGAACCTTCTGCGGGCGGAAGGAGGAGATCGTTATTATATTTTCTTATCAAATACATAGTATACACACATAATCAATAATAACGGTTTGGTGGCCAGGCGGAGATGAAGGGACTCAAGGAGCCGTGCATGACTTGACTCAGTTTAGCTTTCCAAGTCACGTTTTCTCTGAACAACATCTTTACAAGGTTTATAATACGGTGTAGATATGAATTAAATCTGTATTGATCAATTACATTTTTTTTTACATGACAAATTATAATCTATAGATAAACTCCAGTGTCTTATTATATTATATGAAGACTGAACTTTTAAAACGCTTTTTGGCCTGATGGTATTTCCAGAATTAATGCTTAATAAATAACAACAACAACACCAACAATAATACTAATAATAATAATAACAACAACAATAATAATAATAATGATAATAATAATAATACAATTTCTTAAATTCTGTTTTTGTATGTAATGCAAAGTTTATATATATATATATCTATATATATATATATATATATATATAGATATATATATATATATATATATATCTATATATATACAGCTCTATATATCTATATAGATATAGATAAGCACAGGTTGGGCAATGACGCTCTGTAAATATATAATTATTAAATAAAATGCAGGGCTGTTGCGCAGGAGATCAAATATTTAATTGTTTCAAAATGTTTGAAATAATAACATGTTCTCTCCTTCCAACAGAAGCCATTGCTCAACTGTCTCGACCTGCTGATGTTAGTTGTTTTAGTGAATGTATTAGATGTCCCACCCGTTTTGCATTCCTTATAATACCATATAATAATATAATACCATGTGTATACACAGTACGTTTGAGGATGAACTCAAGTGAATATAGAGTTTTAGTTCATAGTCTCACGCAGCAGCTGCTGTGGAATAATAATGTCCCATCCTGCCATTGACTTCACGGTTAAACAATGTGTATTGAGTGGTGTGCACTGCGTGTTGACTGCACGTCTGTGATTGCTTTGTCTGCGGACTTGATCTTTTCAACTAGTTTACTATTCAAATCCACTTATCACGTCCTCCTCAGTCGGACTGAGCAAACACACCGGGCAGCGGCTCCTCTGGCCGGGGTTTGATCCTGTGCTCCCCCGGCTGCCTGCGCGCTGTAAAAAAACACACCCCAAGTGTGATTTCCTCGATATCCTAACAACCCCCCCCCCCCCCCCCTTCCACACACACACACACACACACACACACACACACACACACACACACACACACACACACACACACACACACACACACACACACACACACACACACCCCTCTCTCCCCGCTGAGAGCGAGTGCACACGCGTTTAATGTTGCTGCCCCTCTTTTGTTGTGGTTTAGCATAAGAATCCAAATTAACAAGCTTTTAATTACGCGCTCCTAATCAAAGCTTATCGCCTCCAAGTCCTCGCTCACGCCTACAGGCACGGACAGGTCGGGCTACCCATTTATTTAGAGAATAAATAAATAAAGCAGGAGATCTGCGTTCGTTGTCAGGACTTGTAAATCCGGTGTGTGTGTGTGTGTGCAGTCAACAGATGTGCTTTTGTATTCCTATTTTAACTATTTGTCTGAAAAAGCATGAGAGTCAGTCTGGGTTTTTAATAATTACTGGCATGAAGTCAATAGTATAAAAATAGTATACAACTCATTTAAAAGTTGTAAATAATATAGAACCCCCAAAGCAATCATAAGACTTCAAATGGTTCTCAGCTAAATATAATTCAATTCAATTCAGTTCATAATGTTTGGCCTTGAATGATAAATGTTTACCATCGTTTGCGTGAAGCCCCATCACTATTTGTCCTGCTATTTAAATGTCTTTATGCTATCATTTCTCACTGCTTCCACAGTCCAGCTCTTGGCATGAAATCAGACACATTCATAAACAGAAACACAGCTGATGAGTTCTTCTGTCTCCTTCCCCGATCTTACCTAAAGAAATCATTTTTGCAGTACAGTCTCCCCTCTCGAGAAAAACATTTCTCAGTCAAATTACATTTGCACTCGCAGCACTGCACGCACTTGACGTGCCAGGCTCTATCCAGCACGTTGAGCAGAAAGCGGTCCAGAATAGGCCTCTCGCAGCCGGCGCAGTGGACCATGGCTTTGGTTGGGCTACAACCCCACGAATGAAGCGCGCACACACACAAACAGAATCAACAGCACAGGCCGAGCATTGACCGGGTATGTGCTGTTCTCCTCCTGAAGCTCCCGGGCCAATGTGCGCGGAGAAGCCGATCAGGTGTCACCAGTTTTCTCCCTGCATGCGTAAAAAGGCTCAGCGTCCAAAGAAACACGCGTCCTCTCTCAGGTGGAAAAGAAAAAAAGGAGAAAAATTAATCAGTCCTTTACTGGATCCGGGGAAAACGGCGAATTCAACCAGAAGGTAGAGTTCAACCCGGGCAGCTGAAGATCGGCTCAGGCGAGGAGACCGGAGCCAGTGTGGTTGTCCCGGCGCTCTTGGAAGTGACGCATCGGTTAGAGGAGCGTCGTGTGCCAGTCAGTGTTGGAAGAGGCGTCTAATAAAAGGCTTTTAGGGCAGAGCTGTCACACAACAAGACACGCACGCCCATGGATAACTCAGTGTACTTGGACATGACAGCGTATCCTCTGCACAGAAGCCGGCGAGAAACAAAATCACACACCCAAAGGATTTTCTAAAAAGAGTGTTTTCCGTCTTGCTCGATCCGATGGACGTGCAGCTTTTGGCGGAGGGGGTGCTGCGAAGCGCCGGCGGCTCTGATAGTAGTCAGTGTGTATGCTGGGATGCCCTCGGTCTCCAGTACCGCGTGTATGCTGGGATGCGCTGGGTCTCCAGTAAACTGTCTTGCTCCTAAAGCTCCAACCCAGCCTTATTCCCAGCCTCCTGACGTCAGGCTGCGCCGGGACCAATCAGCGCCGCGCCATGCCAGCAACCATCAAGCCGCCCCATCATAACCCAGCCAGGGCTCTGCCTGCTATTTATGCCACGCACTCAAGACACCAATTGTCAAGAATTTCCCTGCAAACTGTCATATGTTAGTGAATGTGTTTGGAGGAAGCAGCCGCGGCGGAGGGAGCGACGCCACTTCTCAGCTGCTGAGCCAATGGTCTTCTGGGCACGAGGGGGCACGGAGGAGGAATCTGAGCAGGTAGATACAGGCTTCTTCAGGGTGAAGGGGCCGGGGGCGCATATTACATGCGGGCTCCCCGTTTACTCACGTGCAGTTACTTTGCGCCAGAAGATTACGCACAAGTCGGGCATGTTTGTCTTATTGTTCGAGAATAACTGGAGCCTTTTTTTTAATCATCAACAAATCAGCTGTCCTTTAAAATATAGAATATGTACTGCCTGCGTTGCACGTGCACGCATCATCCATAGAGCTACATGTTTGATTACACAGCAGCAAGCTGTCTGTCATGATCGCGTTATCGTTCTCCTCTGGGTGCTACATCACAGAATGTCTTCTGCTCATTAACATCTGTGTTTCTTTGCGCAAAGCAGCACACCTAAGCACGTTTCTCTTTGGTGTGATGGAGAGGAAGCCTGGACGCGAAAGACAGAAAGGCTCTAAAGTTGACAGCTCGCGCAGCTCAGCCCGTCAGGAGCTCGCGGCCCAGACACCTCGGACGATTCATTAGGGAAGTCCAATCCAATTCAAGTCCACCTTAAATAAATAACACCTTGAACCTAACAGCATTCTGGATTATTCACCGTCATTCAGCATCAAAGAGATCAGTCATGTTGTGTGTTCAGGCCTGCGCTCTCTTTTATGACTTGTTTTATTTTGGCTCAATGAACATAGATTGTCTACTTGTTTGTTGAATATATCCAACTAAGATTAAAGGAGTTTATAGTCATTATTATTTTTAAACGTTTACTCAAACTGTTCTATTGTGGCTCGTGTCACAATAAATGTAATTACAGTAAGACAATGTTATATTTGTCTTGTAAACAGAAGCAGAATAAAACAGTTTATTTCTGCGCCTTAACACGGAATCACGCTCAATAGATGCGCACTTTTAGCAGGAAAAAAGCGACCGAGGAAAGCCGTTAATTGTCTCGCAGTAGCCCGCCAGCATCCTCTTGCTTTTGGGCTGCTTCTCATGCAAAACGGCCGGCCGGCCCCGTCCAGCTGCCTCCCGGAGTCTGGGGAGCGGCCCTTCAACAGGACACGTGTCCGTGGCGTGAAGACAGAGACGCACGGACTCCATCTCTCTTTCGGTCGTTGTTTTCTCTTGCCCACCTCTTCAGGCCCACCTTCTCCTCTCCTCTTCTTTTCTCTTGTCCCTATGTGTGTCTGTCTGTTTGTGCACGCGCATTCTGCTGAGCATCTGGTTATGTTTCCATCCGAGAGGCGGAGAGTGGTCATTGAGCTCCATGACAACGGGGCTGGCCATAGTTATACACATAGGGGTCAATACGCAGGACTACAACACCTTGTTTTTTCTGCACTAAAACCTGCGGGAGAATCTGTGAATAACCCCAGAAAGCCTGCGGTCTGCAGGCCTCACGCTCCCCACTGCAAACAAACGTGTAAGTGCATCATGTAAACAAGTAAAGTTGTTGTTATTTCCATTTGAGGAAGATGCCTTGATAGTCTGTCAGTGGGGATAATCTCTGCCTGATTTAGAATAAGCCAGAGAGAAGGAAAAAAGGCAGCTCACAGAGGCAGATTAATCCAAGAATAGAAGGAAATCAAAATATAGGCTTAAAAATATCTCAACTCCCCTCCAGGCAAAGACACTATTAAATGCAAAAAAATGGTTTTAACCTTACCACTGTAATCCCTCAATAGCAATAGATTATTCCCACTCATTTTCATTTTGATGCAGACAGAAGTTGTAAATTGGAATTTGTGGCCCAGTGTCTGTGCTCAAAATGAAGAAAACTAAACTTAGTTTATTTCTGTTCGTCCTCAGAATGACTGCAGGTAGATTACTGAAGACAGGCTGGAAATGAAAACGTACATGTACATACACAAATTAATTTAACATGTATATGGTATTGTTGTCCACTGAGAGAACTTTTATTTGATCCACATTATGCATTTTCTTCTAGTTGTGGCTAGTACTGGCCATGGCACCTCCGATAAGAGAAGGGCTATTCTGGTATCAGGGCCACAGTAGAGCAGCCCAGGAGATTTGGGCTTTATGAAGTGCAGACAAGTGAACTGGTACACTGCGAGATAATTAATCTGAGATAATGAATGAGGCTGCGAGGATGCATGCAATCATTAATTCTAATCATGGCACGTTTATTTGTCTCCCCTCTCTCCTCCAGGCTCAGTTAAGAGACACAATGTGACCACAACAATGTGTGAGATGCACGGCGAGCTCTTTGGAATGGAGACTGCAGGTGACGAGCTGGGTTGGGGACAGAGGTTTGAAATATGAGAGAGATATAAAAGCGATATCTTCTTCTGCGTGTAGTTTCAGCGGTGCGGGGCTGTGTGACATTACAGCCGGGCCGGGGAGGCCGGGCAGGCTGCGGGGGGACAGACCGTGACTCCGGTAATACAGAGAGAAATATCACCCCCGACTGGAGCTTTGATCAACTGAGTGTACCGGGGAGGAGAAGGAAGAGGAGGGTGGGGCCCCGGTCCGCTGCTCCGCTCAGCGCTTTGCAGCCTCTCTACAGGATTTGTTTTTTTTTCTCTTTTCACAAAGGAATTGCAAAAAGGCGCTGATATTAATAATTCATAATGTGACACATTGATAATTATAGCTTATGATTGCGCTTATTTTAAGAATGACCATCTCAATGTCGGATATATTTGTATCTGTAGTCCTATAAAACGTCACTTATGGAATAGGGGAAATTATTCAAAGATATCAAAATGTGCATATTTTGAAAGAAAGAAAATTAGAGGAAAATTAAAATCTATGAAAAAATAATAAACTATTGTATTTGATTTTATATCGCTCCCCCTGAGAGGTTTTGGACAAGTGTGCCAAATCAATGTAATGCAACATCAATTACATTGAATTCTAAACAATGTTTTTTTTTTTGTAAAACGAAAACAAATGTTATTTGAATTTGTTCTTCTTTTTTTTTGCCCAATAACAAAAAGCAGCGCATACTTCGCGCATGCACAGAGAGCTGGTTTAACAATACGTAAACTGTGCGTTTCATTCCAATTGACTACATGTGTCACATCCCCCCCCCCCCCCCCCCCCCCCCAGCAGACAAGCATATGCCAATGTGAACTCATCGTGGATTATTGAGCCAACAACCAACTCTACGCAAACATTTTCCAGACTTTCCAACTCCGGTCCGGCCTTTGCTCAGAGAAATCCAATGGGATTTATAGATCATCTCCCTACAGCTGTCTCTTCTCAGCCAGTCAACCCCCCACTTCATCCACACGCGCACGCACGCGCACGCGCACACTAGCCAGTATTCGTTGGTTTATGATCCGGCCTCCAGAACCACCCACATCTAGCGACACTCTCTTCACTGTCTGTAGGTTTTCTCAATGAGATCACATGCTTTGGTGAATTTGGGGCTTTTGGGGTCCACAGCAGTCCCCCCCCCATGAGACCCCGAGGTCACCCAGAAACACGGACACCACCACTAGAGTCCAGCTCACTCCTCTAGGGGGCGAATTCAATCCGGGTAAAGAGAGGGCTCATGCAACCATTACTACTATTACTATTATATTGTGTGTTCCTTAAATCCATGTTGTAGCTGCTGCTATGTCAGTCAAGCTTTGGAAGGTCAGCGCATTGCACTCATATTCAGGTTTAATTATTGAAGAATAATCTGTGTGTGTATGTCAAATTACATTTGACAAGTAATATGCCCACATTGATACTTGCTATAGTCTCTTTATAGTTATAGTTATATAAGTATATAGATACAATTACAGAAAAATAGAACTCTAGAAAATAAGTAAATATCCGTTTTCTCAATTTTTTGTTGTTGTTTTATACAAAAATAGGTCATCTGATTCAAAATGCTTTGCAGTGCATCGGCCAGGAGGTTCTCCTGTTCGATAACCAGAGAACATCATAGTTCCATCATATCCAACACATATCCGGACTGAGGTTTGGTCAACAAAAACCCTTCACAACTAAAAACGGCCTTTTCTTCCTCTCTCTCTCCCTCTCTCTCTCTCCCTCCCCCCTCCCTCTCCCCCCCCTCTCTCCCTCTGTCCCCCCCCCTCTCTCTCTCTTTCCCTCCCTCCCTCCCTCCCTCTCCCCCCTCCCTCTCCCCCCCCTCTCTCCCTCTGTCCCCCCCCCTCTCTCTCTCTTTCCCTCCCTCCCTCCCTCCCTCCCTCCCTCCCTCCCTCCCTCCCTCCCTCTCCCCCCTCCCTCTCCCCCCCCCCGCTCTCGCTCTCCCACCCCCGCTCTCCCCCTCGCCCCCCCCACCCACCCCCGCCCCACACACACTGAGGACCGGGCCCGCATCAGGGCCTACATGGGAAGCAGCCTCTGAAGCAGTTCCCCTAGTTCAGATTAATGCTCCTGCGCGTTTATTGTGCAGACGGGGTGAAAGGGCTCGGATCACTAATGATTATAATATAATGTGCGGCGATAACCACTCCCTTTGAGATATGATCTCCGGGTGGCCAAAGCTCTGGGGACGCGCTGCGTGCTGCACAGCGGCAGATAGCCGCCGCCAGCCTGGGGAGAGGGAGAGCTGGAAGCCGCTGATACCTGCATTAAAATAGAGCAGCATGCAGCTTAACCATTCACCTGCTGCTTATTATGTATTTATTAACGGAGAGACGTTATGGTTAAGTTATCAGCGCATGTTTAGTCAGGAATATCCGTCTCATGTCCGCCTCGAAGTGGTACACCCTGTTTTAGTGCTGACCACCGAGTGAGTTCATTATGGAGCACGGAGTGGAAGGCCCCGTGGAAAAGAGACCTGAGCTCTGTTGACAGCTTTTAGGAGGAGGTGGATATGAAACATGAATTATTACAAACACATTGGAATTGTAATACGAAACAAGAGGAACATACAATACGAAGTGCTGTTCTTAAAAGTGATTTCATTTTCAGAATTCAGCTACTTCACCATTTCACCACTTCCTGAAGACCCAACCCTTCTTGTGAAGTGCTGATTGCCCTCCAGCGAGTTTGCTCTGCTGCATGAATTTATTCAAACAAAAATCATTCATTTGGCGTAAAAAAATCAAAGAATTGAAGCAAAATGTAGCATATTTTCAAGCATTTTTGTTACAGCAGTTACTGCTGCTTTAATATATTTTATACTTTCATATTTGGGTTTTGACGGTTGGCAGGGAGCCAGAAGTGAGAATAAAACCCGCAGCCTACCTCTACTTCTAACCTCTAGATATCCCTTGAATTAAACAGCTGCACGGGCCTCACAGTGAGAGCCAGGGGGCAGTCACTGTTCTTCCTCACCCGACAGGACGACTGGAGAAGCCCATATGAACCGAGACATGAGGTCACGTCACATAGAAAAGAACAGCGCAAAAGACAACGCGCACGAATCCAACGCGCACGGACATCCTTTATAATGACGACATCCACTGATCAATAACACACAACGCAGTCCTCAACAACACATGATAAAAAAACAAGGTGGGAGAGAGGAGGAGGAGGAGGAGGAGGAGGAGGAGTGGAGTGAGTGATGTCGCTGTGCCGCATATCCATCTTCATTGGAGCTTTGTGTGCGCAAAAAGCAAAGGCGCGCATAAGGTAAAGCCGCATCAAAGCCGCGGCTCTATTTTTATATCCAATAGATCAGCAGGCAGACAAAGCTTTATTTTCGCCAGGAGAGAGATATTTTACCTCTGCCTTACGGTTTTATGTTGGAGAGGTGTCAGCCGGGGGAAATGGATGGCTAATGCATAGGCAACGCGCTGCTCGCCTCAGCATGCATGTCAGAGGGGGCCTGCAGGGAAGAGCAGCGGGGATTTAGGGCCCCTGGGGGCCCAACACGGGGGACTGAACACTGGGGGGGGGGGGGGGGGGGGCTCCACTCATACTGTAGCTCATAACACATAAGCACATCTCAGTTAAACCAATGCATGAGTTTGCCAGTATTTGCTTCTTAATCCAGGGCTGGTCCCCGTGTTTATGGGGCCAAAAGCACAGCCCCCCCCCCCCCCCCCCCCACACACACACACACACATTTTACTTTGTGTTATCATAGGTCGGACTGCACGGTAAAACTTGTGAGAATAGGATTGGGATGTGCTGATTACAATACAGGTGAACAAACCAGTAAGCGTTGTTCATTTCCCATAGTGACTCAAATGTAAATGTAATGTAATTTATGTTGTCATCATCAAGTTTTTTTGTGAATGTTGGCACTTTTCTGTGCCAACATTCACATTTCATTTAGTAATGCAAATGGTCAAATTTAAAGACGTTGAATAACCTTTAATAATGTATACGCAGTGTCATACAAACAAATGGGTTGGGATCAGCCTTGAAATCGTCACATGAGCTGAATCTACTTCAGACCCCTCGAACACATACACAACTATTAGCCAGTTGTTAAAATCTTATGCACTGCTCACTTCCTGACATGAATGCAGATTCCTCACCACACGCTGCAAAGAGTTAACGAGATTTACAATGCCGCTCAAAACACAGAGCTTCCCTGTCATATTTCCCCCTCATGCTAAATAGAAATCTTAAGAAGTAATTGGAATTTACTGCATACCTGAATAACTGCATATAAATAAGCACACATTTCATCGGGGGGTTCACTGACACTGTTTGGTCGCATAAAAACTGCTGCATACATTATAATACACAGCAAATAATCTTATTTTGCTGGAGCTTTTGCTACATGCTTGGGATTCCATCCAAATTACGGCGGATTCAAACAAGCGTTTTCAATTTATTAAACCTATATGGGCAACATTTCATTTTAATGGGACAATTTATTTCTGGGAAGGGATTATCAGGGGTTGGTTGAAACCCCGGCAGTGTGTAAATCTGACACTGTTCATGCCATTTACGGCAGGCAGCCCTCCCTTAGCTCAGGCCTGGGAGATCCTGGTGCCTCGCAAAGACCTCGACCCCGTTTCCTCGTCCTGTGGCGGAGAAGCAAAACTAGCTCATTGACTTTGGCCATGGCTCCCAGACAAATTCCTCAATTCTCAACACCTTTATGAGCCTGCATGCGCTTACTGAATTTGGTGGAGGAGGACACAAATCCTCTGGATGGGATTGGCAGTCATGCCCCCGGTCTCTCGGCCTGACACGCTCGGGATGTAAAGTGGTCGTCGACGGTGCGACCCCCCCGGTCGAGAGGGCTCAGCGGATTTAGAGATAATGACATTGCCGCCTCTATTAAGATTCACATTAACCATTTCACCACACGACCCCATTTCCCTTTGTCCTAGCCCCCGTGTCAAAAGCCTCGCCGTCTTACCGTGCCTGTGGTAATATTCAACGCTGGCCAAACAACCTGGATGTGCACAACCTCTATTCCTGTGAAGGACAAGAGAGCCTGTCTATATGCAAAGAATACAGAGGAAATGTATCCCACTTGTTGAAAGAAAAGCCTGTTAACATTCATGGAACAAACTATTTGGTTGCAAATAGATCCCCTACGCCTGTATCTGACATTTTCCATATTGGAACACACACTCACTCTTTTTCCCTGTCACTGACAGGAAGACTCCTACACCAAGTGACTCCTCTCTCTCTCTCTCTCTCTCACACACACACACACACACACACACACACACACACACACACACCAACCCCTGCTGTCTCCCAGAGCTGTGACTGTGGGAGGGAGGCCAAATTGTTTGTCTCTCCGTGTATCGAGGCTCTGCAGCGGGGATGAGACCATGAGAACCTCTGCTCCCTGTCTGGCTTCTGGCTGATGGCTCCATCAGGGTGGAGCAACAGGGAGTCTGAGGCTGGACCAGGTTGGACGTTTGTGTGGGTGAGTGTTGTGCGTTTGAGGAGAGGTGGGCTGATCCTTCAGGAGTCAAGAGTGATGCTGCCTACAACCGAGGAGA
>NC_046990.1:829916-864916 GCF_009769545.1 Cyclopterus lumpus
AGGAGGCTGGAGACAGGAGGCAGGAGGCAGGAGACAGGAGGCAGTAGGCTGGAGGCAGGAGGCAGTAGACTGGAGACAGTAGGCTGGAGACAGGTGGCAGGAGGCAGGAGGCAGGAGGCTAGAAGCAGGAGGCTGGAGACAGGAGGCAGGAAGCTGGAGGTTGGAGGCAGGAGGCTCGAGGCAGTTGGCAGGAGACAGGAGGCAGGAGGCAGGAGACAGTAGGCAGTAGGGTGGAGGCAGTAGGCTGGAGGCAGTTGGCAGGAGGCAGGAGGCAGGAGGCAGGAGGCAGGAGGAAGGAGGCTGGAGACAGGAGGCAGGAGGCAGGAGACAGTAGGCAGTAGGCTGGAGGCAGTAGGCAGGAGGCAGGAAGCAGGAGGCTGGAGACAGGAGGCAGGAAGCTGGAGGTTGGAGGCAGTAGACTGGAGACAGTAGGCTGGAGACAGGTGGCAGGAGGCAGGAGGCAGGAAGCAGGAGGCTGGAGACAGGAGGCAGGAAGCTGGAGGCAGGAGGCTGGAGGCAGTTGGCAGGAGACAGGAGGCAGGAGACAGTAGGCAGTAGGCTGGAGGCAGTTGGCAGGAGGCAGGAGGCAGGAGGCAGGAGGCAGGAGGCAGGAGGCTGGAGACAGGAGGCAGGAGGCAGGAGACAGGAGGCAGTAGGCTGGAGGCAGTAGGCAGGAGGCAGGAAGCTGGAGGCTAGAGACAGGAGGCAGGAAGCTGGAGGTTGGAGGCAGTAGACTGGAGACAGTAGGCTGGAGACAGGTGGCAGGAGGCAGGAGGCAGGAAGCAGGAGGCTGGAGACAGGAGGCAGGAAGCTGGAGGTTGGAGGCAGGAGGCTGGAGGCAGTTGGCAGGAGACAGGAGGCAGGAGGCAGGAGACAGTAGGCAGTAGGCTGGAGGCAGTAGGCTGGAGGCAGTTGGCAGGAGGCAGGAGGCAGGAGGCAGAAGGCAGAAGGCAGTAGGCTGGAGACAGGAGGCAGGTGGCAGGAGGCAGGAGGCAGGAAGCTGGAGGTTGGAGGCAGGAGGCAGGAGACAGGAGGCAGGAGGCAGGAGGCAGGAAGCTGGAGGTTGGAGGCAGGAGGCTGGAGACAGGTGGCAGGAGGCAGGAGGCAGGAGGCAGGAGACAGGAAGCTGGAGGTTGGAGGCAGGAGGCTGGAGACAGGTGGCAGGAGGTAGGAGGCAGGAGGCAGAAGGTAGGACCAGGTCCAGACTCAACCACGATCCATCGAAGCCAGCATTCACCCATTCATACACTGGTGGCTGCCATACAAGGAGCCAACCTGCTCATTGGGAGCAACCATCTTTCCAAAGGACTCTTCAACATAAAGACCCCAGGGTCTGGGGATCAAACCGCCGGTCTTCAGACTAGTGGATAACTGCTCTACTTCCTGAGCCACAGCCACCTAGTGCTGTGCAGTCTAGAGCCTCTGCTAACATGCTAACAATGACTCATGTAGACCTCATGCAAGGACATATATATATATATATATATATATATATATATATATACATGCCTTATACATTGGGCCAAGGTGCAGTGTCGTCTCAATATCTAGTGTTACTGTATAAACAGACCCACAGACAGACAGAAAGACAGTGGATGTGATGTGTGTAAACGTAACACCATAAGTGAAAGTTGCCCTCTGTACTCATCTACACATGCATCTCTCTGGGGAATCAGAGTCATATCACGGACATCACCTCTACGACTCCAGTTTCAAACACTTTCCAAGTCTGACTCAAATGAATTCAGTTGAGCTGGGCCTGTAAACATTCACTGTGTCAGTTACAGGTAGATGACTGGACCCCCCCCCCCCCCCCCCCCCCCCCCCCCCCCCCCCCCCCCCCCCCCCCCCCCCCCCCCCCCCCCCCCCCCCCCCCCCCCCCCCCCCACACCCGCTTCCTGTACCTCTGCTGCCCACCATGAATCAAACGCACAGACAAATCACAGGGGAGCCATCATGGGGAATATATAGCAGCTCCTGGGTTACTTTGTATTGTAATAGATGCATTGTGCCGCTAAAGAATATCCCAGCCTGTATTCATGCAGAATGAACAAAAAGGGAAGCAGAAGAAAGAGTCTGCTGCAGATTCAGGGGAAAGTAGTGTAATTAGAAAGAGATGGGATCGGGGGAGGTTCAGTTGCTCTAGATGTGAAATCTAATTTCTATATAATGTCATTTAAATCCTGTGATCCAGGAATTGTATTTGAACTGGGATTATCGGAATCATCAGCCTGTGAATGCCTAAGATCCCAGCCACTGTTTGTGTGTGTGTGTGTGTGTGGAGCAGGGGATGGGGGGTGGGGGGCGGAGGATTTAGTGTTCCTCAAGTTCACAAGTTGCAAGCTTTTTTGGGATGATTATAGAGGTGGAAAGAAAAGATGAATTCCATTTAAAGTGGAATAAAAAGGCAGAGCAGGAGGGAATAAAGGGAGGATTTGAAGACAAAATGAGCAGGAACTCATTTAAGAAGAGAACTTTTATCTTTTTCTTGCGACCACCCAACAAGTTTGGAAACAACAATGAAGTGAAAAAAGATTTGTCATTTTGTTTGTGCTGGCATGCCGTGCTATTACCCACGATATGCTGAGAATTCCTAAAGTCAGAAGTTGCATTACTCAAAAAACAGTGCGTTACATTATACATCAAGTACAAAATACAATACATCCCATAGTGTTTCTCACTGTCCATGTTCTGAACAATGAAGGTTGTTGTTGTTGTTGTTTTTCTGGCTCACAAGCTCTTAAGGGAAGAGGAGAATTTCAGGGAGATGTGATTTATTCATTTGGATGATACTCTGAGACAGAACACAACTTTATTAATCCCATCAGAGCAAATCAAAAGACTAACTTAATAAATAATGCTGAAGCCACATGATGTGCATCAAGAACAGCCGGTTCCCAATATGTCTTTTTAGGAGCAATAGAGGTTGCATGTCCTCTCAAATAATTGAGTCAGCAAATCAAACGTCAACAGTAAATCAACCAGTAACAGTGGCAGGTGGGGGTGTGGCATTATGCATTATGTTTAGAACTATGTCTATGACTGCCACACAACAGACAGGCTTCTTTTTCAAAGTATAGTTGGCACATTTCTTTCTGCTTATTTTTACCGTTAAAGTCCTGCGTTTGTTTAAACCATCCATCCGTCTAATAATGACGCCAGATGCTTTTACAACTAACTTATGTCCCTCCAGGGAGGGGGGTCCCTCCCCTGTTGATGGGCGTCTTCTCTTTTCCAATGCGAGGGTCCGAGGACAGAGGACGTTGTATGCTGCACAGATTATAGAGCCACAGTTATGATAT
Organism: Cyclopterus lumpus; assembly: GCF_009769545.1. Lineage (NCBI taxonomy): Eukaryota > Metazoa > Chordata > Actinopteri > Perciformes > Cyclopteridae > Cyclopterus > Cyclopterus lumpus. The sequence goes on from NC_046990.1 coordinate 833,219, forward strand.
TTGGCAATACAAATGAAATTGAATTGACATGAAAGACAACTGTACTTTCTTTCAATGTAATTATTTCTGTCATATTATTATTATTATTATTATTATTATTATTATTATTATTATTATATCCATATGAATTGTATATGTTTGTGTTACTATGTCTTGGTGCTTTGGCAATATTGTTGTTGCAACATCCATGCCAATAAAGCCTATTGAATTGAATTGAATTGAATTGAAATTGGAGGAGGGCGTGAACATTTTGAACAGTTTTTGACTCAAATAGTGAACAGCGTCTACGTGAGGGGGGGCCAGAGGGTGTTGTGAGGGGGGGCCAGAGGGTTGTGAGGGGGCCCAGAGGGTGTAGTGAGGGGGGGCCAGAGGGTGTTGTGAGGGGGGGCCAGAGGGTTGTGAGGGGGGGCCAGAGGGTGTTGTGAGAGGGGGCCAGAGGGTGTTGTGAGTGGGGGCCAGAGGGTGTTGTGAGGGGGGGCCAGAGGGTGTTGTGAGGGGGGGCCAGAGGGTGTTGTGAGGGGGGGCCAGAGGGTGTTGTGAGGGGGGGCCAGAGGGTGTTGGCTTTTCCTGACGACGCTGCCGGGCAGGACGCCGTTATCAGCTGAAACCGTCGTATGAGAGCCGTCCAGTGCCTGTGGGCTAACGAGTGGGGCACGCTCACATGCACCAACATGCACCAACATGCACCAACATGCACGCTCACATGCACCAACATGCACGCTCACATGCACCAACATGCACGCTCACATGCACCAACATGCATGCTCACATGCACCAACATGCATGCTCACATGCACCAACATGCACCAACATGCACGCTCACATGCACCAACATGCACCAACATGCACGCTCACATGCACCAACATGCAGGCTCACATGCACCAACATGCACCAACATGCACGCTCACATGCACCAACATGCACGCTCACATGCACCAACATGCACGCTCACATGCACCAACATGCACACTCACATGCACCAACATGCATGCTCACATGCACCAACATGCACGCTCACATGCACACTCACATGCACCAACATGCATGCTCACATGCACCAACATGCACACTCACATGCACGCTCACATGCACCAACATGCACGCTCACATGCACCAACATGCACGCTTACATGCACCAACATGCACACTCACATGCACGCTCACATGCACCAACATGCATCAACATGCACGCTCACATGCACGCTCACATGCACCAACATGCACACTCACATGCACCAACATGAGATAAGAAGGAAGGGACGTGGCCGGCCCCACTATGTCAACAAATTACCAAATCTTTACATGGCTAATATTCATCTGCTGCCATATTAACAACAATGTTCAATGTTAAATACAACTCTTTTGTAAATTGGATAAGCACTCAGTTGTCACGTAGATAGATGCTCCTGCCGTCTCTCAGACCAGATCCACTGGCTACCTTGAGAATTAGGTCGCCTACTTCATGGGATGACAACCGCTCCATCTGCTTGACCCATCAGGTGAGGAAGAGCAGCGGTATGTAGCAGGAAGCCTTCCATTTTGCCTGATTGCATCGAACACACTTGCTAGCACGCAGCCCGTGTTTTACAGAGTCCGTCGTCTTCTCTGTGCAATGGCAGTCCCAGCACACTGAGCTGACAATAAAACACAGGAAGCTCTCAGCGGAACCTACAGGTGTGCTGCATTGTCTTTTCCCTGTGACAGCCCTGAAAGGAGAACATGCTACTCACTGTGGCGAGCCTGATTGTAGTGGCGTTATCGACCAGCTCCCTGGTGTAATTCCCAGATACACAGCGGCAGCGACAAACGCAGGTAAAAACAGTCGAAATCTTTTATCTCCAGCGTGCAGCCGACGGCAGGGTGAGAGTTCTCCTCTCCCTCAAGCTAAAACACAGAATACTGGCAGGGATGCAGCCCTTATGGGCTTCTTCTTACTAGTCCAAATTAAGGCTTTAAACTCAGTCAGTTGTTGTGCACGTATATCTGTCGAGAAGAATATCAAGTCAATTCCAAGACCAGCTTTAAAGAAGATCCAAGTCAAGTAGGAGACCGGAACAAATCAAGATCACAACGGACACCAGCGGTGCAGATTAAAGACTTAAAGGGAACTTAGAGATTTACCTCTATCTTCAAATCCATTCTGTGTACCTATAAACATCAAGCTGATGATAAGAGCATATAGTTGCATTCAGGATTAAACTGCTAAGATTCATGAAATTACATTTACATACATACATATATATACATCTATATAACGATGTGGCCTTTCTGCTGCATAATGAGGGAATGCAGGCTGAACAACTCTTGGTGGTGCGTCTGAGAAGAGGAGGCTGTCATCGGTCTGAGGGCGCTTCCACAAGCCAACAGTCCGTCCGTTTTAATCAAACTCCTCATTGTTCAACGCTGTGCGGTTCACTCGGGTAGTTGTGAATGCAGTAATCGTACTCTGGTCCGACCAAAACAACGGGTCTGAGATGGCTGACAAGAGGACCCTAGTGCGTTACAATTGACAACAGAATCCGACCCAATTGTATTAACGGAAACACAGTCTGCATTTGTAAAGAAGGACACAGGTAAAAGACAAATGAACTAGAGTCAGAGGCTGACTTGGACTTCAAGTCCCATGTTTACTGGATGTCTAGTCATAGAGAACATACAGGGTATGCTTAATGACATCCATACAAATAATGACATACATAAAGTTATTTGAGATAAACTTTATGTATTTGAGAAGAGAATCATGTTCACAGCCGATCAGTGCCGAGCCAAAGGGAAACATCTTTGAGAGCAATATCCTGCAGCTCGCAATAAGTGTGTGATTCCCTGCATAGCTTTTGAGGCATCCATCCATCCTCTATGTTCAACATCTGGACAGGTCACCAGACCATCACAGGGCTCACACAGACAGACAGACGACCATTCATGCTCACATTCACGCCTACGGGCCATTTAGTCATCAATTAACCTGATTGTGGGAGGAACCCGGAGAACCCGGAGAGAACCCACGCTGACATAGGGGAGAACATGCAAACTCCGGCGTAGCTTGATAAATTAAAGTAGCTTTAAGTTAAATTGTCACAAAGCAGGATGGTTTGCGCACTTTCCAGTTCATCCGGGAAATAATTTTTGCTGATAGACATCCCGGCATGAGTGAACTGCTTCAATTAAAAAAAAAAAAAAGTAAAAGAAATACAGGACGAACTGTGAAATGTGAAGGACTGAACCGAATAGTTTGAAGCTTCCAAGCGGCTCCTCCACACTCTGTTCCTGCACAACAATAGGTTGCTCATGAGTAGCAGGTGGATGCCACATGTTGATAACAAGTACATTGACATTTTCTCATATGAATTTCCAGACAATATCCAGAGGAATCAGGTCCTGACCTCGTCCGAAGTATCCCCTTCACACATGATGTTGGTCTATACAAAATGAACTGAACTGAATTGAATGTAGCACGCGACCGGAGATTGTGTGGGCGAGGGGTTGGATGGTGTTCGGGTAGAGAGTGCGATCATGTAGCTGGTTTGTAATATTGGACCTGTACTTTTTATATTGTCATAAACAACCAACTCTCTTGTCGTTCCTTGAATTTTTCTGACGATTTCAGCGTCAAGTCTTTGCAGTTAAAGATTTTTATTAGCATTTTAAATTAATTAAACGTAATTATTTGAAAGGAGTCAAATCCACCGTGTGAGGGGAGAAGAGCTGCTGATCCTCTTCTACAACCATCACGTCTGTCTGTGGATCGGCCAAACGAGACTGGGACAATGTACAGAACCAGTAATTCTTCTTTTATTGTTGGTAAATGGTGTTTTCTATTTGCTATTTATATTTACGCCTCGTATGCATTACCTGAGTACATATCAAGCCTGTCAATACTGATGTCCAGCTTTGGTGTCCTTGTTTCAAGTCATTATTTCTATTTCGGTGTAAGAACATTGATAGAGATGCGAACAAATTGAGAATTCCATGTATGTGCACACATACCTGGTCAATAAAGCTTGGGACACGGTTTCCTTGCCTTCCTGTTTCTACATGCCTCCCGCTGCTATGTTCTCATGTGAGTGCTCTGATTCATACTCGTGTTATTTGGTTTTTAAACAGTAGCCTTAAGTTGTTGTTATTTAGCCGTTCTGAGGCTGCAGCAAAGATTTATTGGTGAGCAACTTTGGATAGTCCAACTTCGTCTACAAGGTGAATCATTCATGCATACTGAGGAAATCGATTGAAAGCAAACTAATTATTTTAAAATTGTCATGAAAAGTATCAATAACAGGCTGACATTTATACCAAAATAGGCTATATGTCATTGTTTTAAACCAGAAGAACAGAAAGGAGGCAGTTCTCCATATAACCAGACATTCAGCACCTCCGTAGAGCCACAGTGTCACGATCCGGTCCCAGAGCCACGTTCTCAATCAATCCATCGTCTGGTAAAGACCACGACCGAGTTGGTGGATTTCGGCTTGTGGACAGCATGTTGGGTGAGCTCATTAAAGTCACTGCAGACAGTTTCCACTGACATGATTCAATATTGAGAAGGAATTGTCCAATCAGCAACTCTTCAGGTCAGTCCGACATACATTCTTGTTCTTTGCCTCCTGAAAGCTGCATGTGTGTACTTGATCAAATTAAACATTGTCCTTTTGATGTGAATTCAGGATTATTAAAACCTCTTTGGGACAAATAGCTGCAACCAGAAGCCAAACCTTTGGTCCAGAGAGGAGTGGCATGTGGGTCCAAAGGGTAATGAGGGGCGAGGAAACCCTCTCTGCTCCTCGCTCATGCCTCCTGCCTCCTGCCTCCTGCCTCACCCTTTACTTTCACGGTCCTATTCCACCCTGTTCACTTTCTTGTCTCCTTTCTACCTTTCTTTCTTTCCCTGCCTTTTTACTTTGTCCGTCTCATTCCATCTCTCCATTCACACCACCTCCATCTCGTCATTGTGCCTCGCACTCTAGCCCTCCGGAAAATAGAAAATGGGAAAACGGCAAATCCTGCAGCCTCTTATGGCATCCGTGTTTACCAACCCATAATGCCGTTCTCAAATTTGTTCAGCTCCCAAGATCGGTCCTTGTGTGCATGTATCCCCCCCGCCCCCCGCACCTCCACCCTCCACCTTTCCCTTATCGCCCAACAAAGGCAGCGGATGCTGTATCCCCCCCTGATTGTTATAGTGGTAAGTATGCTGAAGCATCTCGCCGTTTCCTGCTGCTAAACCTGGAGCCTAAGAGGGGAGTCTGCCAAAAGCTACACACACATAGAGAGAGAGAGGGAGAGAGAGAGACGCCTGTCAATGCTGCATCCACACAACCACGAACTCAAGATTAGGCACCGCTCTGAGCTGTTAGGGATTTCAACACGCACCTTCTTTTACCTTGATAGGTGGTGGTGGTGGGGGGAGGTTTAGGTGAGGATGACAGCGGAGAAGAAATAACACAAAAATAAATATAATCTGCATCTATTCATCATTAAAGAACAGCGTGGAAAGTTGCGGATGTCACCGCTGGCGTCATCATTGACACCTTGCCAATGCCGGATGGATAATTGAAGTCTGGGGTTTTTCAAAAGGTATGCGCATGGGGGGAAGTTATAATACCCAGGTGGAATGAAAGGATGTGTGTTATGTCTGCCAACACACTCCAGCCAGTGCTTAAGGTCTCTCTGGGAGCTGAGCACACGCAGCACACAATGCTATTTTGCAGTTCTTTGTAGACATCACTCACACAAACAGACCTGCAATCCAGATACTCGAGAAATGAGAAAGGACAAAACACGCCGGCTACGATGTATGAAATCAACAGAGTAGGGTCCACTTGGTATGCAGAAGGCATTCCCATACTATCAACAGTTACTCTTCTTGGCATCCATTCTGCCAGCCATTCATTGTTTAACTACGTCAGTAGTTAGCGGTTAGCTGAGTGAGTGGACATATGCACCAGGGGTTCACAGGAGCTGACGAAGGTGCACACAAGTCATGTTGGATCCAGAAGAGCGGAGCAGGTCCTGGCCTACGGAGAGGGTGTGGAACACTGGTGCTGTGGTACAGGTAGAGAACACTGGTGCTGTGGTACAGGTAGAGAACACTGGTGCTGTGGTACAGGTAGAGAACACTGGTGCTGTGGTACAGGTAGAGAACACTGGTGCTGTGGTACAGGTAGAGAACACTGGTGCTGTGGTACAGGTAGAGAACACTGGTGCTGTGGTACAGGTAGAGAACACTGGTGCTGTGGTACAGGTAGAGAACACTGGTGCTCTGGTACAGGTAGAGAACACTGGTGCTCTGGTACAGGTAGAGAACACTGGTGCTGTGGTACAGGTAGAGAACACTGGTGCTGTGGTACAGGTAGAGAACACTGGTGCTCTGGTACAGGTAGAGAACACTTGTGCTGTGGTACAGGTAGAGAACACTGGTGCTCTGGTACAGGTAGAGAACACTGGTGCTGTGGTACAGGTAGAGAACACGCGGTGTCTTATCCCACCGACGAGGTGCTCAAAGCTCTTGTTCCTGCCCTCAGTCGTAGCTGAACGTGTCATTTATAACAGAACTGTTCTCATCATGGCCAGATTTCAGAAGAAATGAGGACACAGATCAAGCTTTTTTATATTTTAGGTGTGATTGTTGGGAAATGGGAAAACTTTTTTTGTTTTGGAATTCCCACACAAAAATCCTGTTAAAGGTGAAAAGTGAGAGACTTGCATGTTCTAAACAATGTACATTTAGTGTGTGTGTGTGTGTGTGTGTATGTGTGTGTGTGTGTGTCTGTGTGTGTGTGTGTGTCTGTGTGTGTCTGTGTGTGTGTGGTGTGTGTGTGTTGTGTGTGTGTGTGTCTGTGTGTGTGTGGTGTGTGTGTGTTGTGTGTGTGTGTGTCTGTGTGTGGTGTGTGTCTGTGTGTGTCTGTGTGTGGTGTGTGCGTGGGCGGGGGGACCACAGGAGTATGAGAATGGACAACATGGACAACCAGAATGGACAACATGCTGCAATACATTGAGCAACGTGTTGTTGGTGCTGGCGAAGCGGCGCTGATCCCCTCAGGAAAGAAATCTGCATTATGTTTTTATACATTGCATTTTGTATTTTAAAGTTTCAATACTATATCATCCCCTGTTGGTATCAAACAAGGATGGACACAGCAAGTCATTATATTGTTCTCATCCAATGTGTCCCAATACTGCTAATAAAACATATGTTTTGTGTTCATGGTATGTTTCCGTACTCCTTCTCATTTCTGAAGTTTATCCAACAGCTTTTTGACTTTCTTTTAAATAATAACGAGTATTTACCTGAATTCATATTTACCTTTCAGTCTTTACAAATGTTCATTTCTTGCTAAATAAGAGAATATCTGCTGAAATCAAAAGCAAAACAGGCAGCATTCTTTTATTAGAGTATGGTGAGATGCAAGTGATGCCTGAATGCCTTCTGTTTATTTTCTACCGTCTCCCTTGTTTACATCTTCTCATTTCCTGGCAATTTTCCCTGTGTGAGATTACTCTCCACACTCACCACGGCTGGTGGTTTCTTAGACCAAAACAAGATGTGCTGTTGACTGAATTTCAATTAATATACCTCCGGGATTTTCTTCACTCGATAGGAAGGTCTGTAAAACAAATTAGTTTGGCAGCACGCTCTAAAAATAGGAGAGACGCTGATGTGAGTGGGAACACTGGGAGTACAAAGGTCCTGAATGGTTATTTGTTTGAGCTGGAATGACTTTTTGTTTCTTCTGGCTTGTTATAACACACCTGACTATTATGCATTCGGTGTGACTGCATTCATACACACATACCAAAGAAAACACAGGCCCAGTGCATGTTGGGCAACACAAGGGAAGCTGGGCAGCAGCCTGCATATGCACACTGTTTGTTTTGGACTCAGTGGCGTCTCATTTACACGTGTTAATTGCAGCTAATTGGTTCTAATTAGATGAACAGGAAACCCTCTGGGACCACTCATACCTTTAATTTGAAGTAAATATCATTAATTAACATATGCTAATTCCAAGCCAATTAACATTGATTAAGAGATGCCAGCAACAAGGGGGGAAAAGCTACCAACTATCAAACATTACTAATGACTCAGCAAGAGGGGAGAGAGGAAACGTCACATTGGATGTCGGGGAGAATGGGTGTGAGTCCAGGCACGACTGGCAACCTTGGCCCTGGGTCCCATCACCCTGCATGGGCTCGTGCTGTGACCACTAACATGGCTACCAGTCCCGCCATGCTCACTGTACCCGGTGTCTGCCATGTATCATACTCACTGTGCTCACCATCTGCCAGTCCCACTGTTCCCACCACGCCCGCCGTACCCTCCACAGTGTCCATGCACACCCTGCCCAGCGTCCTCATAAGCAGCGAGCCCCCCACGCTGAACCCAGTGTCCCCCATACCTGCTGCATCCACTTTACCAGCCATGCTAACTGCCATCCTCATACTCAGCATAGTTATCGTGCCTATCTGAGCCGCCCTGCTCGCCGTTGCAAAGCTTCCGCGCCCACCGCGCTCACCGCGCTCACCGCGCCCACCGGTCCTCTTGTGCATGCTCTGTGGTACACCTGCACAGGAAACATCCCTGTGGCTCTGCAGACAGAGGGCATGTGTCTGCCAGGCGATTGAACAGGAGAGATTAGAGGGCTTACTGCTGAGAGAGGGAGCAGAGAGACCCGGGGGGGAGGAGGGGGGCAGAGAGGAGAGATGGAGTGAGACAGAAAGAGGGAGACAGACACAGAGAAATGGAGTGAGACAGAAAGAGGGAGACAGACACAGAGAGATGGAGTGAGACAGAAAGAGGGAGACAGACACAGAGAGATGGAGTGAGACAGAAAGAGGGAGACAGACACAGAGAGATGGAGTGAGACAGAAAGAGGGAGACAGACACAGAGATGGAGTGAGACAGAAAGAAGGAGACAGACACAGAGAGATGGAGTGAGACAGAAAGAGGGAGACAGACACAGAGATGGAGTGAGACAGAAAGAGGGAGACAGACACAGAGATGGAGTGAGACAGAAAGAGGGAGACAGACACAGAGAGATGGAGTGAGACAGAAAGAGGGAGACAGACACAGAGAGATGGAGTGAGACAGAAAGAGGGAGACAGACACAGAGAGATGGAGTGAGACAGAAAGAGGGAGACAGACACAGAGATGGAGTGAGACAGAAAGAGGGAGACAGACACAGAGAGATGGAGTGAGACAGAAAGAGGGAGACAGACACAGAGAGATGGAGTGAGACAGAAAGAGGGAGTGGACCAATACACACTTGGAGACGAGAGCGAGAGGTCACAATATTACGATGTAACTCACTACTGGTCAAAGAAGAAGAATATAACAGAGACATTTTGGACCATTGTTCAAACAATACAAATAATGTCAATTTGGGCTTTATAAATCATGATGGGCACTTATCAAATAATCAATTAATCAAATAAATATTAGTCGGACTAACTGTTAATGAAAACAATCCTGAGTTTCAGCTCAAGAAGAACAAATCAGATGAAACATGTTTTATTTGATAAGAATCCTCGGGATGCTCGGGGCCAGCCCGTCCATCTCAACGTGTGTTACTGACAAGCTGCTGATTCATGTGCAATAATTTACAACGTGCAGTCAGAAAAGTTTTACGTATGAACAGGGAACATGGCAGCAACATGTGAAGAGTGAAGAGCAAAGAGCCACATGTTCAGGTTCTTATGTGTGTGTATGTGTGTTTACTGTATGTGTCCTTCACATATCTCGAGAACCGATCCACTTCACACTTGGCAGGTGTATTGATGGGGAACCAAGACCAGGTTCAGGTTCAGGTTGAGTACCTCCAATTGTCTCCTTCTGTATGACTGATCAAGTCTACTATGAACATGCATTTAGCTAGAAATGTCATATTCATCATCTCAAATCTTAATGACTGAACAGGATCGTCAGATCAGAATCAGGCAAACATGTGTGTCACTCTAAACATTGTTTGTGTGTGTGAGTGTGTGTGTTTACCATCCAAGGATGATTTGCAGGTCGAGCAAGCAGGAGCTGTGTGTTTGAATGTGTGTGTGTGTGTGTGTGTGAGGGTTAGAGGCTTAAGGGAACTGGGGAAGGGGGGGTAGAGGGATTGTGTGTGTGTGTGTGTGTGTGTGTGTGTGTGTGTGTGTTGCCCCCCGTAGGTGTGGGCACCGCCACGTTGCCGGCTGCCAGGCTGCCCACCGAACCATCTGACACACATTCACACCTCGGCCACCATGCCCATGTGCACAGGCAGACAACACTGGCAGCCTGTTTACACTGTGTGTGTGTGTGTGTGTGTGTGTGTGTGTCTGTGTGTGTGTAGCTTGGAGTTTGACCGACTAAGCAGTTTGATAGATACAATGAGACAATGTTTATCCACTTCAGAGGTGATAATTAAAGGGAGTTTTGAGTATCTTTAATGTTGCACTGCAAAGAGAACCTATTCTCTTTGACATCATTTTTATTCCATATATGTACAACTATAGTAGGGTTTTTAACTATAGTAGGGTTTTTAACTATAGTAGGGTTTTTAACTATAGTAGGGTTTTTAATCCGCACCCACAAAGCAGGCTTCTCTGGATAACTAACCTTAGACTTGGTTTTTACAGGGAACAATTTAGAAAATGCTAAAAGCAGCCACAGTGAGTTCTCTGGATTATCCTCTTCAGACAACAGTGGCCTAGCACCGTTTACTGCAAACCTAAGGACAACCAATGGGGTAGTTGCATACAGAGCTGCTACAGGTAATGGTGATGGTGATGTTTGCCTCTGACTCTTGAAGCATACCATTTTCCTCTGATGTTAAGAAATCATGGCCACAGAAAATGTTAGTCTTTCATGTCAGGCAACCTCAAGGTAAGTAAGGTAAATGCTTCGATGGTGGGAGATGCCTTTGACGATGCCCTGAAGTACATTTGAGAGTATTTTTGTATGTGAAACATAAATGCATAAACGGATGATTTAGCTGTGCAGTGTTCACAAAAAATGGTTAGAGTAGAGGGTAAAGAGGGTAAAGGCCTCAGTGTGCTTCACATAAAGTGCTCGTTGGATTGAGTCATCCTCTGAACCCCTTTCAGGTGGTGGAATCGGGAGGCTATAAGACAGAGAATGGTGCCAACTTAATACAGGTGATTGGCCTGGTGTGTGACAGTTACTACTGCCACTTCAGATGCATACAGCTGAGTGCCAAGCTAATGCTAATGCCAACTCACATCCAAACCTGAACCCCAAGGCTGTATGCAACCAAATGGGTTAGTTAGAACTCTACCACAGGCAAGCCACAAAGACATGCTGAAGCTGGCCCGACACTTTTTGAGTGTGCTCTAAACTCTACAGCCCACTACAGCCCACTACAGTCCACTACAGCCCACTACAGCCCACCTCAGCCCACTACAGCCCACCTCAGCCCACCTCAGCCCACCTCCAGCCCAATACAGCCCACTACAGCCCACCTCAGCCCACCTCCAGCCCACCTCCAGCCCAATACAGCCCAATACAGCCCACCTCAGCCCACCTCCAGCCCACTACAGCCCAATACAGCCCACCTACAGTCCACTACAGTCCACTACAGTCCACTACAGCCCACTACAGTCCACTACAGTCCACCTCCAGCCCACTACAGTCCACTACAGTCCACTACAGCCCACTACAGTCCACTACAGTCCACCTCCAGCCCACCTCCAGCCCACCTACAGGCCACCTACAGCCCACTACAGTCCACCTACAGTCCACTACAGTCCACTACAGTCCACTACAGCCCACTACAGCCCACCTCCAGTCCACCTCCAGCCCACTACAGCCCACTACAGTCCACCTACAGTCCACCTCCAGCCCACTACAGCCCACCTCAGCCCACCTCCAGCCCACTACAGCCCAATACAGTCCACCTCCAGCCCACTACAGTCCACTACAGTCCACTACAGTCCACTACAGCCCACCTCAGCCCACCTCCAGCCCACCTCCAGCCCACTACAGTCCACTACAGCCCACCTACAGCCCACTACAGTCCACATACAGCCCACCTCCAGCCCACTACAGTCCACTACAGCCCACCTCCAGTCCACCTCCAGCCCACCTCCAGTCCACCTCCAGCCCACTACAGTCCACCTCCAGCCCACTACAGCCCACTACAGCCCACTACAACCGACTACAGCCCACTACAGTCCACCTCCAGCCCACCTCCAGCCCACTACAGTCCACTACAGTCCACTACAGCCCACCTCAGCCCACCTCCAGCCCAATACAGCCCACTACAGCCCACCTCAGCCCACCTCCAGCCCACTACAGTCCACCTCCAGCCCACCTCCAGCCCACCTACTGCCCACCTCCAGTCCACCTCCAGCCCACTACAGCCCACTACAGTCCACCTACAGTCCACCTCCAGCCCACTACAGCCCACCTCAGCCCACCTCCAGCCCACTACAGCCCAATACAGTCCACCTCCAGCCCACTACAGTCCACTACAGTCCACTACAGTCCACTACAGCCCACCTCAGCCCACCTCCAGCCCACCTCCAGCCCACTACAGTCCACTACAGCCCACCTACAGCCCACTACAGTCCACATACAGCCCACCTCCAGCCCACTACAGTCCACTACAGCCCACCTCCAGTCCACCTCCAGCCCACCTCCAGTCCACCTCCAGCCCACTACAGTCCACCTCCAGCCCACTACAGCCCACTACAGCCCACTACAACCGACTACAGCCCACTACAGTCCACCTCCAGCCCACCTCCAGCCCACTACAGTCCACTACAGTCCACTACAGCCCACCTCCAGCCCACTACAGTCCACTACAGTCCACTACAGTCCACTACAGCCCACCTCCAGCCCACTACAGTCCACTACAGCCCACCTACCGCCCATATATATACATTCCATATACTATATATATATATATATATATATATATATATATATATATATATATATATATATATGTATATGTATATGTATATTTATGTATTTATTTATATACATCTGTGTGTGTTTGTGAGAGACTGCATGAGATGTAGGGTTACATCAAGTCATCGGCAGGGTGACTATCAGAGGAGGACGACAGCCAGTTGCTTAATAATAAACCCTTCAAAGGCTGTCTGATGTCACACAGACACCCAGCAGCCGCATGGATGAGAGACTATAAGACAAAGACCACCAGAGAGAGAGCGAGGGACAGCGTGAGGCAGGCAGGGAGAGAGAGAGAGGACGCCGTTGTTGCCGGGCTTCATGAATATTTAGCAGGACTTGTTGGAGTGAAGATAGAGGTTAGCTCTCTGTGTGTGTCTGCGTGTGCGTGTGTGTACATGTTCAAACACATTTCCCACAAGTGTGTGGCTCGTCGGCCTTGTCTGTGTGCGTGTGTTTGTGTGTGTGTGTCTGTGTGTACATGCTAAAACATATTTCTCAAGATTGTATTTGTGCATTTGTGCATATGCATCAACCCGTTTATGGATTCATGTGAGTGTGGTGGTCTTAGGGACAGCTATTCCCATGGCAACAGTGGTGCTTCAGGTACTATGGACATCTACCTGTGAGGAACCCCCACCTCCAAAACCACTATCCACTCTGTGTCTTTGTATTTATGCAAAGATGATTAGCAGGTCAAACAAGCAGGTCCCTCTGTTGAGTTAGTTCACCTGCATGTGTGTATGGGGGGCTGCAGGAGGAGGGAGTCATGGGGGGTGGGGGTGGGGGTTCTCCCCAGCATTTTGTCATGGCACACTTGACAAAACAAAGACAACTGACTTTTCTGGTCCTCTGCCACATTTGGTATTCAAGAACAAGTCGAGGCCCTGGCTGCAAGGACCCGATAACACCTCTCTCCCCTCTCTCTCCCTCTCTCTCCTGGGTGTTGTGGTGGTAGTGATGGAGTGGGGGTGGGGTGGGGTGGGGTGGGGGGTCCCCTCACTCCAGACAGACCCTGCCATTCGAATGCAAAGCCTCAGCTGCTGCAAATCCACCCCTCCTGCCCCCCTCCACCGCTACCACCACCCTTCTATTATTTCGTCGGATTTCACAGCTATTTTTGGATGGGCAGGCTAAGCCATCCAAGGATCTCCACTGGAGATATGTCATCAAAACCCGGCCACCACCCCATGTGGCCATTAACATAAAAATTAAAGAATTGTATGCAGAGAAAATGGGCAGCGAATAAATGAATGAATGAATACATAAATGAAAAGTGTATTCATCTCCAAAGCATGCAGCCTTTTCTCTTCTCTTTGCTGCAAGAAAGTGACAGAATGAGGCTGTTCGTATTTTATTGGATTATTTGTTTAGAATTGAGAACACGTAACAAATGACTTAAAGGTCGACAGAGATGGAAACAAGTCATGAGAGGTTTGTACAGGATGGGAGGGAGTGTGTTTGAAGTTTGAGTATCCTTAAGGTGTCGTATTGGCGTATTAGTTTTTACTTTTTTTATATCGGGTCCAAATATGTTATTGATTCCAAAAGTCAAAGGATATGTGGACCACATGCTGGACAGCAGCTGGGCCAAAAAGGGATCCGATGCAATGCTTTATACTTAGGTTTAATAAAATCAGCCTTGAATGTCTCAGATATGAAAACCTCAATGTGGAATTCAGCATTCATTCTGTTCAAAGCCCACATGGTTTTGAGCAGAAAAAGCGAATTTCAAAATAAAAGCAATTAAAGCCCCCTATGTGTGTCATACAAAACTATTGGATAGTCTGGATTTGTGGAATTTGGGTTTTACTCTTTCAAAGTATGTTGTTAGTGTCTTTATGGACACCGTGGGTGAGTGGGATTTATTTATACATTTCTTCAACCAAATGAAATCAAATCTGATATTTGGGTTAATGCTTATGACCGCATTGTATACAGTATACCTGGTTAGTTGCAGCATGTTATGCTCCATCAGTTGGTGGTTTGGATTCTGCTGGCTGAGAATGGTATGGTTGATACAATAATGGCTGGATATGGAAAATAGATTCATAGTGGGTTTGCCAGTTGGGGAACCTGTAACAATAACCTTTATTTTCATGAACATTTTCTTCATTGGTAATATTAAGTCATCATTGCGATGAGCTACGGAAATAAACCCCAACGGCAGAGAAACAAAACCAGTCTTAACCCCCCAGGCTTTCAGGGCTGGGTGGTATACTTTTGTAGCTGGCGAGCTAATCAATCACGTGCCAGCCAGACAAGAAAAGTTGCTTCTTAATCACATTATATATTTGGAAAAATATAATAAGCTAAATCTATGTAATGCAGGATGCCCATATGTTGGACTGTTGGAAGCCTTGGGACTCGGGACACAAAGCATCCGGCTTCGCCCAGGCGTCTGGTCACTTATAAGTATTGGGACAATAAATTCAAAATGTTCATTCAAGAGACATATTTGTACCATTGAATCCTTGTCAAACCAACATAATATGTCTTAGCAGAAGATTAGAAGCGCTGGCTAAAAGTGAATGGTGTCACGATAGCACGAGGTCAGCGCTGTCATGTTGCTGCCACATCTGTGCAAATCCTTCACATTGAAGAAGATGAGAAGCTCGCACAAGGCAACTGGAGCCCAGATGGGGAATGACAAGTTCTGACAGGCCAAACTGGGGATGGAGTTTCAGCTTCCTTTTCTATTTCAGAAGGTTTACACTGACTACAGTTCTGAGCGTAGTCCATATTTAGAGATCTTAGCAGAAGTAGTAGTGGGTTTTGAGTTCAAAAAGCCATCCATTGGTACATCAAGTATAGTACTTGACTAACAACAAAAAGGAAATTAGAAAGTGATATAAGAAGGCAGAAGATACCAACACAGTAAACATAACTGTGCATTCATAGTGTCCATATTAAAGTAAGATATTTTTTTGATAGAACACACAGAACAGATGTATCGGTCAAACCCGTAGTCCTCCCCTGGTGTCCTGGAGGAGCGAATGTAGACGTGCTCACTGTGTCGTCTCTGCTTCTATTTGCAAGGTGTTTATTCTGTCAACGGCTTGAGTGTTTGCCCAGCTGGCACAGACTCTGACTCTGGCAACGCCAATGCACCGAGGGATCTATGGCCTCAGTCATGGTGTGTGTATGTGTGTGTAGGGGGGCCGGGCTTGTTGGGAGGAGTTATGAGAGCTAAATAGAGGGAGCAATGCCCGTCCCCCCCCTGTGCGCCATCTCCACCCCTCTGCCCCACTCTTTACCACAGAGCATGTGCAATATCTGCTGAAGCTGTGGCAACGGCAAGCCGACCTGCATGAGTGTGTATTGATGCCCGTCCAAAAGCTGCCACCACTGCCATATAGGCACGTCCCCCCCCCACAGACAAAGTGGGACGGCTTAGCCCCACATAATCCCTATTGACTGCCTCTTGCTTTGTCTGCCAATTCCCAGCATTGGATTTGTCTCACTCGATGATGCGCTCCACTCCACTTCTCCCACATTAATCCATACTGTTATTACTTTTCAATACCAATACTAATTATTCCCCCCCCCCCCCCCACCCTCCGCCAAGCTACCCACCCGACCCCACCCTGACATTACCACACATACCGTTTTGGACGTAAAACAACTGCAAAATAAGAACAAATGAGTTAAGAGCCATTGACAAGAGGCCAATGGAGTTAATTCCATCCTTTAGCTGCAAAGCGACGTGAGGCCTTTGAGGGACAACCGGCACGTGTCTGTGCCACGAGATTGACATACTCAACATTTGCTGATTTTGCTTCCATTCTTTATTATTCTTATAACTGTGGTAATTTTTACATTGCACATCCATCACCTGTCACTCCGATATCCAATATCAGTTAGTGTGGCATCAAGTTTGCTGTATGTTAAGTGTGTTTTTACTTTTCTTTGTCTGTTCACCCTTGTCTGCTGATGCTGGTCAAACAATTGTCAATAAACGAAAAAAAAATTCTAATTTTCTTTTTATTCATTTGAATTCAATTTGTTTCATACAGTCAACAATCACATGTTTTCCTCAGGGTTTTTACAATCTGTACACATATGACATTCTCTGTCCCGGGACCCTGACCCTCAGTACAGGAGAAAACTAGGGAAAAAAAGGAAGAAACCCGGAAGAGCAACAGAAGCTGAATTGAACGCATTGCAGCTTCAGGGTAATTGGGGCTTTTTTTTGTCAACCTGGACCGTAATTTCCCATATTTCTGTGTCTCTAAGTAACTATTGTGACCAACAACTTTTGAATTTGCTCCAGTATTGAATGTGAACGCTGCAGCCGGCAGCTGCGAAACCGGCTGCAATGTAATTGATTTGCAGCAACTGTCTGCAAAGCACGGAAAGTATGCCCGAGGCTACAGGATGCATTTGTAGCATAACTAGCCATAACTTCAGTCTATCCCTATTCCACAAAGGTAGGCTATGCAAGCTGCAAAAAGGGTTGCGCAACGTTTTGTTGGAAATGCCGTTGTTTTTTTGCAATGTTGTCTGTACTCCAACTCAATAGGCAGGGGGCACTGCTTAGAGAGCAATGGGTACCTCATTGAATCTAGAGTTACAATACGTAACTATTGTATAGGCTTGTCTCTCTAAGAGCTGAACGTTAGCCCCATTGTGACATCTAGGTCCAGAAGCAGAATAAAAACACACCAAGTAACAAACTGTATGAGCCATATCAAAAAGGAACGTAAGGCACTTACTGTGCAACAGTTAACACAGCTCTGTGGAGAAAATACCTATCACACTCGCTTCACAGAGCATTGTCATTGCAGAAGAGGACGTCAATTTAGAACGATGCAGCCGAGCTAATCCGGCAAAATTAAAAGCGCATTACTTGATACGTGCATAAAAAAGGGCCCAAACCAGCAATGCTTCATTGGCCGCCTACAACTTTGAATACTGAATGAGATGGAGAGGATTCCGATACATCAGGCAGATAGAAACAGAAGGAAGGCCACGGAGAAGCCCAGGATGCCACTGCCATGAGGACGAGGCTCTCGGGCACTCGGATGCCCTGCGGAGGCTCCTCTCCTGCTGCCAGTGGGAGAGACTCCTTTGAGAGAGCCACGCCTCCAGAGCCCTCAGTAATGACCCAACAGCTGTTGGGTCGTCCTTGTGTTTAACGTGTGTGTGACATTCTGAGACAAAGTGGGCACTGGGCAGAGTTGGTGAGATGTTTCTTCTGCCTCATTCTGGTGGGGTGGAGCGGGGAAAAACAGACAAATGATTGTCTCAACGTAGTTTGTTAGGGCTTTAGTGTAAATGAGGGATCTGCCTGTAAAAGGCAGGAACATGAGACTGACAGCAGGCATAGGTCTCTGACTCTCGCCAAAGTCAGGGCCAAGAGAAGCGCTGTTTTGAGCATTAGCATCTTAGGAGAGATTTGGGTTATTGGCTCAAACAGCTGAGCATCATTACGCTATCATGCGTTCTAGTGGCAACAGAATGAGGAATGAGAGGTTACAGAGAGGTTCTTTACGCTAACAATGTGTAACGAAGAGCTCTGGGCTAGGGTGGTTGAGAAAAGGCCTCCACTCCTCCACTCTGGTGTACCACACTGGGCATTGTGCACTCTCTCGTGACCTGCCCGTTTATGGTGAGACCCAGTGTTGGAGTGTGGAGTGCAGCTTTCACCTGCAGGGGGTCATAAGGACTAGTTCTTCCAAATAGGACGACACCCTGATCCTTTTCCTCCTCCTGTTTCCATACACTCGGAGAACACCGAACCGGAGAATAGCAGAAAGATGTTTGTGCTGGTCCGTTGATATTGATGGCAGCCGGCGTGTAGCCTTCTCTGGCGCTGGGAGGAGCGAGCGTTCGCTCAGCCCGTGGGAATGCTGCCTCGATAGGGCCGGCGCTGGCCGTGGTGCTGAAAGCATACGACCGCCTCGGTGTGTCACATTGTGTGTTCACAAACCGAGGCCTTGGATATCGCCACGTACTCGCTCCGCAGGATGGGAAGATGGGTTTGCTGTGTGAGGAGAGCGTTATGAGGGAGCAGAGCCAGCAGACAGCGGTCTTCATCCGTGGTGTCTGGGAAACTGCAGTTGACGATGTCCAGCTCTTCTGACAGTCTGCCCAACGCCATGCACCTTCAACACGGCATGCACGGCGCCAATGCAACTCTCGCAGCTGGGACGAAGGTCCGAAGGGAGGAGTCAGCTAAACTGACGGACACGGCTGGACGTCTCCGTCTTCTTTTCTTCTCGACTTTGGGAGAAGAGTTCTGGTCACACAGCACTTGGAGAGGCCCATACATATTTAGTAAAATATATCACTGCAAATAAATGTAAGGCTTGCTAACAAACATATTTTCCAATTTGAAAAAAACATATACACCATAAAGAAAAGCACTGAAAATACATAAAATACAGCAATTCTGCAAGTCTGTCGATAATGTTAAATGTTGGAAAATTTGCTAACCGAATTTTGGTTTAGTTGTTTCTCTTGATTGTATTTTATTGGAGATATACTGGCTATACGTCATGACTATGTCTGAAGTCACTGCTTAATGACCTTAGTTATTCCCACAGCACTACATTAATCAATTCATAATTATCTTCAAAACAGCAGTTCTAGAACAAATGAAGCTATCGCGTAAGTTCAGTTCCAAACTCTTGCGCGTCATTTATTTCTCATACATATGCAAATCACTTCTTACGCAGGCTCACTC
The DNA here is from genome assembly GCF_009769545.1 of Cyclopterus lumpus. Lineage (NCBI taxonomy): Eukaryota > Metazoa > Chordata > Actinopteri > Perciformes > Cyclopteridae > Cyclopterus > Cyclopterus lumpus. Next base: position 852,806 of record NC_046990.1, read on the forward strand.
ATTATTTACTTGCTGTCATTGTTCGGGGCTGTCAGTCATGACACCAGTTGTTTAGGTCAGCTGGTCTCCTCTCTCCAATAAGAACACGGAAACAATGACACGGTTAGCCAATCATCTTGCTGCTGTCTCATTTAAATATGACTGTCTCTCTACCTTCAGTTCATTCATGCTGCTGTTACGCACCCCTCCACCTCCCCATCTCCACCCAATCAGATCCATCAGCTTCATCAACTCATCATTCTACAGTATCATCATCAACAGCAGCACCACCACCATCATCATCATCGTCATCATCATCATCGGGGCGTCGGCCCTCCATGACAAATCTCCCTGTAGAGTCCAAGCTCCAAAGACTCTGAGACTTCATCATTTCATATCATATGTTAACAATACACAATTATTCTTTCTTTATCTGACTGGTCTTCTGATTGAAGTTAATAAGTGAACTGTCAATTAGCTGCCATTCTGAGACTGTAAATATAAGTGCTAACTCTGTGGCACTCACAATGCTCTAACATAATATGGAATATTAATTACATGTATTGTACGTCCGAAATGTACTATGTACTATTCTTCTTTTAGGATCATTTTTGTAGGGTTATTGGGGATTGATTTTCCATTACCTTTGGCCAATATTTACATTTATGGTTGCCGTTCGCTAAGATTTGGTTTGAATATATTAGATGTGAGGTCAACAATTATCCAGAGTTCATTTACAGAACTTCTACACAGGATGCGTCAGTGTTATTTATTGTCGTTTGATGAAAAATATATGTCCCTATGATAAAGAATCCAGTATTCTTCAGTACTTTTCTTTTCTTTTATGCCCATTACTATAGATTGTTTTCTAGTGCCTTCGACTCCTTACGTCCTGTGTAGACACAAAGGAAGGACGGACATGTTGGCACTGATACGCCAGCATGCTGCCCACTCCCGAGGAGAGAGAGTCTCTTTTTCATAACAAGATGGTACGGAAGAATTCATAAAAGTGATTACCAAGAAACGATGACGCTTACTTTTTCATGTATTTGCTTTCCCTTCAGTGAATTATTGTAAAATGAAACCAGATTCTCTTGTAAAACCTATGTTATAATATCGTCACATACATTCAAGTGCAGTGGGCTGCTGCAGCAACTTGTCAACATGCAGACAGTACTTGCTGGGAATCGAACCGCCAACCTTGTGGTCAAAGGATAACCCACGAGCCCCTCAAACACAACCACATAGAGAAAGTCCCGTCAAGGCAACCTGGAGGTTCCTGGCCCCAACCTAAAGAACCAGACTCATTTGTAAATATTATATTCAGACACCATTGGACTGTGTTTGTGTTAATGTTTAGTATTTGTGCGAATGCACCCCAACTATTATATCTTGTGATTACACACTGTAAGCATCCTAGGGGCTCCAAGGGGCTCTGACCGGGTTTACCTGTCTCCTGGAGCTCCGGGGGTGCCCAGGCCTCCAGGACAGGTTGTCCATCTGTCACTGATCTCAGATGAGTCCTGTTAAGCAGCTTTGCATCGGGCACAGCCTGTAGCAGGCTACAAAGAAGCTCCTGCCAATGGCCGCTCTCTCTGCTGTGTGTATTTCTGTGTGTGTGTGTTTGCTTTAGAATTTAGTTCTGGTCAGCCGATGCCTGGATTCTACCGTCTGCAGGAACTGTACAGGAACCAGAGCCGGAGGCTCAGCTCCGGTTCAAGTGATGTTTGAAATGGTGCGCGCTACTTTAAATGACTGAAATCCAGTCTCTTTTCATCGAGTTGGATGTAAACTAGTGTGCCCTCAGCTTTAATATTCATTTTTAATATTAAGTTCTTTAATAAAGGTGACAAAAAAAACACCAGCACAACTACTTAAAAAATCTGTCCACCATCATATTTGCATATACAGTGAATGAGAACCAATCAAACAATGGGAGATAGAGGCTGATGTGACCAGACACTTCTTGAAACTTTGAATGAGAAGATTATTGATATTTCTCAACACAACTTTATTCGGGCTCTGGTCTGAAAGCTGCTGTTTTCACCCTGTCAGGTGTCGGAAGGCTTCTTGTCAGTCATGTATTGTACAGCCTGCTAAAGACGGCCTCTTTCTCCAGTAAATGCAAGAGCACAATGAGCCGTCATGTCTGTTGGACATGACGGACAGCAGATCTCCTCAAATGTATTGATCATCTGTTGTTGACACTTTGTTTTCCAGGGTGAGATGTCCATGCATTCTGGTTTGACTGAACACTGAATATTGCGTCAATCATTTGCTCGGAGTTAAAAGACACTCAAGTCGTACTGCCATGCTCATTATGTAAATATATACATCTTCAATAAAGTATCCTTTTCAGTTTAATACGTTTTTTTAATATCTTTTTCTTTTTGCTTTCACCTTCAGGGTTATCTTTTAAAGATAATAACAATAAAGCGCAACTCGTAAAAAACTAAACAAAACAAGTTAAATTATTTAGTAACACAGAACACAATAATGTGCAACCTATGCACAAATAAAATGAGAGCCATCAAGTTTCATCTGTGATGGTGGCTGCAATGAACCTGCTTTCAATTCTATGAGTTTATTTTCTATAGCCCAGAATCCCAAACTACAAATTTGCCTCAGAGGGCTTTACAATCTGTACACATACGACATCCCTGACCTTTGACCTCACATCGGATCAGGAAAAACTCCCAAAAAATAGAAAAAAAACTTTCACGGGAAAAAAGGTAAGAAACCTTCTGTAGAGCAACAGAGGAGGATCCCTCTCCCCGGACGGACAGATGAATAGATGTCATGTGACCAGATGAACAGAGTTACAGAGTTACATAAACACATTACATGAATATGACAATGTATGAATAATGAGTAGTAGGCATGGACCACGATCCAGACCTCCACGATCCATGGAACAGAAGGAGGAAGAGAGGAGGGGCATGAGCAGGGCACATGAAACCTTCACCTGTGTTTGAACCTTCTGAGCCTGTTGCTCAGCTCTCTCCTCCACGTGGGGTCCATTCCATCCCTGCTAGGTGCCCTCTGCCCTTCATGAAGCTGCCCAGCCTCAATGAGGTGCCTTACTTGTTTGATGTGTTTTAACCAGGTATAACCGCGAAAATAATCACAAAATAATATAATGATGTTTTACATCAAATTAAACAGCACAACATGAGATACAATAATTAGTAAGCCATTTTCAAATGCTCCAAACACAACTCACACAATGCTAAAATAATAATAAGAAAGAAAAACATTAATAACTTTTTTTTAATGCTGTATTCGCATGTATTGAGCCCCATTAGTAATAAAAAAGTGAGATATTTAGTCTATGAGAAAACTCAAATGGCACAGATGCTGCCCAATGTGCCCAAATGCCCATTTTGGAAACCTCGCCTGTAAGATATTAATCTCAGACCTTCTAAATGGCATGCAATGATGAAAAGATTTCAAAAAGTGTAAAGACACATTTCAAGTCCTTATACATAACCAAGTGTGGGCATTACTGCTGGAGTGCTGATGTTCTGGGTTCATATTATTTGCCAAGACAACACACAAACACAAACACACTCACAAGGAACACAACAAAGACATTCTATGGGAGGATAGCTGTAGCTCCACTTCACTGGCTGAGCAAGTACAAAGGCAGTCAGACACACACACACACACACACACACACCCTGAGTGTGTCCAGTTGGCCAGTCAGACAGGCTGTGTCCAGGCTGGCCTGCATCAGATAGCAGGTTACCCTTAATGGCCAGGCAGCACAGAAAGAGACAGCAAACAACCTGCCTTTGTCTTATCACCAGTCACTAGCTGCCCAGGCACCTGCTTCCCTCCCCCAGCACACACACACACACACACACACACACACACACACACACACACACACACACACACACACACACACAACTGACATTTCCAATTTACTTTGCTGTGACAAAGTTTGGGCCGGACCCGTTTCATCCACAGAATAAACATGACATGTCCTTGATCTTGTTCTTTAATGTGTGAATGCACTTTTAGCTATGCTAAAGAATTAGTATTGTAAACAGTTATTAAGGCATGCTAACATTACATGTTCAGTCATATTGTATTGGCTTATTAGGAAAGTTAGAGTGAATATAATTTAATCTTTATTCAATCTTCTAAATATAATCTACATTTGTGAGATGAAAGAAGATTTGACGTAATACAAATAGGCCTTGCAGTGGTCAATATTACAATCCTCTGAATCCTTCTATGTTATGCTAGCAACTGAGTGTATGCTAAATGTATACATTTGTTGTTTTTGCTATTTAATAATTGGAAGAGTGAATAGTGATCTACCCGACATTAAATGTCGTTGTCTTCTGTCTGCATGGCCAGATACAGATCTGTAGGCTTTAGCGTCCATATTTGATTTAATAACCAGTTTTATAGTTTATACGCATACTGCAAAGCCTTCTATCTGCTGCGCTCTGAAATCGCCTTTTCACTTTTCCACATTTTGTATTATTCATATGCAAGAAGTGCAGTTAGTGACAGTGTGGGCTCGATGGTAGCTTAAATTAAGTGTGTGGTACATCACAATGTACCCAGCAGTAGTTTTCTGTACTGAATCATTATAGAATAAGCCGATGGTGGCACTGAGGGAAGAAACACTACACAATTCACAAAACACAACATTTTACAGAACATTGCATGTCACACAACACACATTTGACAAAAAAAACATTATTATTTAAACCTATTTTAAAACTGTGCTTGAGAGTCCAACCCAGTTGTCTGGTCTTGTATTGTCTTGAACCATGTCAGAGGAAGCATTAAGATGCACCAAGACCAGCACCGAGATGTTGCCTGAAAAGGTTTCTAGACGATAAAGATAATGGCCAAAAATACAAGAATAAGTCCATGGTTGTATGAATCAAGAATTTCCTTTTCGCTACACTTGGAGCATATGCTCCATGGCATTAATTTGTCACAGTAAGTGCATCCAGTTGAAAAGGTTCAAAGGGACAGTTGTGCTCTCACAAAAACACACAGTGTCTCTCAATGCTTTGACAGTGTGTACTGTCACATCCTAACACTGCCATTGATAACTTCCAGAAGTACGAGACAACTAAAACACACCTTGTTAGAAAGCTTCACTTGTAATAACAGTAGAGCCTCTGACGTGTGGACGGGCCTCTGCCTCATTACTGCCATTCCTTTCAGATCCCTTGAGCAACAGATCACAAATACAAGGTTCCTGAGGTGCACCTATTGTGTGTGTGGTTTTGACTCACAACGTGTGGTGGGGCCGTGTGTACCGCGTGGAGAAGCAGTGAGTCGACATGGGTGAATATTGTGGTGGTGAGTTGTGTGAATGTGGTTTTGTGTGTGTGTTGGGGGGAGTCAAGGTGCAGTGGAGCAGATAGCTCAGCTCTATGCATACTAAACCCACCATCGCCACCGGCAGCAAAGATAGAGCTGGGGGGTGGAGGGGGGGTCGGGTGGCAGTGGTGGTGGTGGGAAGGAGAGGGAAGGAGGGAGCGACATAGCACCCCAGGGAGCCCCTTCCTTATCGCACCTCTCGGCTCAGTTTATCTGATTAGACATGACCGGCAAGACAGAGGTAGAGAGAGACAGAGAGGTGGAGAGAGAGAGAGAGGTGGAGAGAGAGAGAGAGGTGGAGAGAGAGAGAGAGAGAGGTGGAGAGAGAGAGAGAGAGAGGTGGAGAGAGAGAGAGAGGGAGAGAGAGAGAGAGAGGTGGAGAGAGAGAGAGAGGTGGAGAGAGAGAGAGAGAGAGGTGGAGAGAGAGAGAGAGGTGGAGAGAGAGAGAGAGGTGGAGAGAGAGAGAGAGGTGGAGAGAGAGAGAGAGAGAGGTGGAGAGAGAGAGAGAGGTAGAGAGAGAGAGAGAGGTGGAGAGAGAGAGAGAGGTGGAGAGAGAGAGAGGTGGAGAGAGAGAGAGAGGTAGAGAGAGACAGAGAGGTGGAGAGAGAGAGAGAGGTGGAGAGAGAGAGAGAGGTGGAGAGAGAGAGAGAGAGAGGTGGAGAGAGAGAGAGAGAGAGGTGGAGAGAGAGAGAGAGGTAGAGAGAGAGAGAGAGGTGGAGAGAGAGAGAGGTGGAGAGAGAGAGAGAGGTAGAGAGAGACAGAGAGGTGGAGAGAGAGAGAGAGAGGTGGAGAGAGAGAGAGAGGTGGAGAGAGAGAGAGAGGTAGAGAGAGACAGATAGGTGGAGAGAGAGAGAGGTGGAGAGAGAGAGGTGGAGACAGAGAGGTGGAGAGAGAGAGGTGGAGAGAGAGAGAGAGGTGGAGAGAGAGAGAGAGAGAGAGGTAGAGAGAGACAGAGAGGTGGAGAGAGAGAGAGAGGTGGAGAGAGAGAGAGAGGTGGAGAGAGAGAGAGAGGTAGAGAGAGACAGATAGGTGGAGAGAGAGAGAGGTGGAGAGAGAGAGGTGGAGACAGAGAGGTGGAGAGAGAGAGAGGTGGAGAGAGAGAGAGGTGGAGAGAAAGAGAGGTGGAGAGAGAGAGAGGTGGAGAGAGAGAGAGAGGTGGAGAGAGAGAGAGAGAGGTAGAGAGAGACAGAGAGGTGGAGAGAGAGAGAGAGAGGTGGAGAGAGAGAGAGAGGTGGAGAGAGAGAGAGAGGTAGAGAGAGACAGAGAGGTGGAGAGAGAGAGAGAGAGGTGGAGAGAGAGAGAGAGGTGGAGAGAGAGAGAGAGAGAGAGAGGTAGAGAGAGACAGAGAGGTGGAGAGAGAGAGAGAGAGGTGGAGAGAGAGAGAGAGGTGGAGAGAGAGAGAGAGGTAGAGAGAGACAGATAGGTGGAGAGAGAGAGAGGTGGAGACAGAGAGGTGGAGAGAGAGAGAGAGAGAGAGAGAGGTGGAGAGAGAGAGAGGTGGAGAGAGAGAGAGAGGTGGAGAGAGAGAGAGAGGGAGAGAGTGAGAGAGAGGGAGAGAGAGAGAGGTGGAGAGAGAGAGAGGGAGAGAGAGAAAGAGAGAGATGTAGAATATGGAGGATTGGTGCACATCGTCAACCTTAGTCAAATTCATCTTCCACTCAGTCACCACTCAGTTGTTCGTGATGGAGAACACACTGTGAGTTAAAGCCAACACCAGCCCAGTGGTGTCAACCCAAGTCAGGCATCCCTCTAAAGCCACTCCCCCCAAAAATACCATTATGAACATAAACAACAAACATGGCTGCTGTGAGTTCACAGCTGTCCGCTAGCAGCTTGAAGACTCCTGGGAAGTGCAATAAGGCACAATGTCAACGAATATATATCAACAAACTGCAGGATTACTATAGTTTTAATCCACAATTGAGAGTTTTAATATGTTCTGGCCCTCTAGATTCAAAATGTTTCTCTCTTCTTGGCAGTCGCAGTGAGAGATGTGAATGGTTAGCCCGACTGCAACTGAATGAAGTGCAATGGCAAAGAGAAAAGTTGCAGAACATCAAGTCTTCTGAACATTCATATCGAATTCAGCGATTAATAAACCAATTACAAAGTTTTATAATGAGGTGTTTGACATCCAGGAAGCAGGTACAGGGGCCCGAGAGCCTGAGCTGGGACGTGTTCTTCTTTCCTTTTCTCGACAGGAAATATGAGTGGTCCCTTTCAATCATTTTGATCAAAAAGTTAAATCAATGTGTTTGGCGCATAGACGTTGATCAGTTATGTTTTCCAGTGCGAGTGCCGCCTCCCGGAATCAATATCAGTAACATATGCCAACATGTACGACTGTACATCGCTGCAAGAACGCTCTGTCTGTGTGCAGGAAGAGAGGAACACACCATCCTTGTCTCGCACATGGACTCAATGGGGGATGATTCCATATTCAAATACCTTCTCGCAATATTACTTTTTCCTCAAAATACTACTACTTCTCAGAGATATGTGGGGAAGATATAATGAGCAGACGTCTTGCACAAGCATATAGGAGCTACTAAAGTCCAGGTTTATAAATCAATTAAAATCAATTCATGTATTGTTGTCAGAAATAGGGGCCGCATGCACATTTAAAGAGGTTTAAATAGACACACACAAGCAGGGAAAGGTAAATCATGTGGAATGAGAGAAGCTGATCTATATCTGATAGCAATACAGAATGCCTGAGAGCCTTACTGCATGTTATGACATGATATTTGGAATTATATTGATCACTTGACACCTGCATTTTATTAATGACAACCTTTCCACTATAAATTGATGCATTCAAAGTATTTGACATTTGGGGTCGGCTGTAGCTCATGGGGAGAGCGGTCGTCCCCCAAACACAAGGTCCCCGGTTCCATCCCCGCTCTCCCCAGAGTTCATGTTGAAGTGTCCTTGAGCAAGGCACTGCACCCCAGTTGCTCCCCGGGCTTCACTTAATAACTAAGGAGGGGTCAATGTAGAGAAGAATGTACCCAATAAAGCGGTCAATAAAAGTGTACATTTCTTTCTTTCTTCAAAACGTCCTTTGACACAGAAGCTTCAGCACGGTGGACGCAGCAGACCGGCGAGCCTTAGAATCATTAGAGAGCGTTCACTAAGTTAACCGGACCCCGGAGCTTCCTGAGCAGAACATTCCACCAGATATTCTGGTGTGTTCCACAACACTGACGCCGCTCACTGCTGGTCTGCAGCCGCCCTCTGGACATGGTCAGGGGGTGGTGGGTGGGGCGAGGACAGGTCCACGTTGGAAAACAACAACATATGAATCACAACAGTTTATTGTTAAACACTGTAAAACCTCTTGAGGGGAACTTTTCATATTTTCAAGTAAAATAGAAAGTTCAATATATTGATCTGGAATGTAAGGGGGACAAGTATAAAGCTTGACCCGTCTCTGGTGCTCGGTCCCTTTCAGACATGATGCCCAGCTGACATTGTGCGGTGTGATTTTCACATGCAACAGAATATCAGACGATATGCCGACAAGCCGTCAAAGTCTGTCACAAAATTCATACAAATCTCTTTGAGAATATAATTATTGCTGGGTACACTCTGAACATTTGGAAATGATCCAAATCCAATTAATAAAGAAGGTAAGCACATGAACCCAAAATGGAAATGAATGTTTGCAATGCAAATACAAATTGGCTTAGAGGAGAACATGATTGTACAAAGGATTCCAAAAAGAGAAAGAAAAATCAAATGAAAAATGATGTAGGAAGTAGACTTTGGTTAGGTTGCATACATAATGAACACACATGTTTGTCATGTGGTTAAGTCTGGTTATGTTTATGATTATAATATTATGAATAAATAAATACAGAGGTAGCAAGAAGCTTCATTTCCACATTTTCCCTCCATTTCCCATCTGTGCTCAGTCTGGTCTCATCATCTACAGCCTGGAGCGGATGGAGAGTGTGCACACACACATGCACACACACATGCACACACACATGCACACACACATGCACACGCATGCACGATCATGTGTGTGCATGTGTGTGTCTGTGAGACAATGATAAGGTCCTGAGGTCTTGCGAATGAGTGTATGTATAAAAGAGCAGGAAGAAGTGTGTGTGTGTGTGTGTGTGTGTGTGTGTGAGCGTGCACGTGGACATCCTCGTCACTGAGAGGGCCCAGGGGACAGCCCGGCCTCCTCAGCCTCCTCATGATGATTGATGCTGGCGGGCCCCACACGCCCCGGCCGCCCAGCTAAATTAAAAGCCTATTTTGTAAAGTTGTAAAGAGAACAGAACGGTTGAAGGGTTGCTGTGTGTGTGTGTGTGTGGGGGGGGGGGGGGGGGTCTGTGTGTGTGTGGGTGGGTGGGTGGGTCACAGACGGGGCGCTCTCCAGTGTCTTTAGTATCATCAACCCCTCAGAGGATAGCCAGAAGGGGGTCTCCTCCAGGCCTGATGTTCTTTCTCTCTCTCGTCTCTCGTCTCATTCACACTCACACACACACACACACACACACACACACACGCACACAAACAGTCACACACACACATGTACACCAGTATGAAAGGCCAGATCAGTAATTTAACACCATCGAAAAATTGAAAAATTAAGTATGTTTTTGCGCCTGACTTTATTACTGCAATAACAAAAATACATGTCAAGAGACACTATTATTATACTTTCATATATTATTTTATAGAAATAAATCACATTGCTACTTCGACCCACCTGATTCGTTTCTGGTTAACATGTTTTCTTTGTTTTCTTTTTTCTGTATTCTGTAACATGATGAGAGGAACAGTACTCAGTGATGTCACTGGTGGTGCTGTTGAGAAAAGGATGTCACACAATTACATAAATAATACAAGTAATAAATGCATTGACAGTATACCAACAGCTGTCAAAATGATATTCTCCTTTCCACCACATTTATTTGAGCTTATAATTTCAGTCTTAGTTTATATGTTCTGACAGCGCAGACAAATCCCCCCAAAGAGTTAGGGTTAGGGTCCTCCCCAAAGGGTTAGGGTTAGGGTCCTCCCCAAAGGGTTAGGGTTAAGGTCCTCCCCAAAGGGTTAGGGTTAGGGTCCTCCCCAAAGGGTTAGGGTTAGGGTCCTCCCCAAAGGGTTAGGGTCCTCCCCAAAGGGTTAGGGTTAAGGTCCTCCCCAAAGGGTTAGGGTTAGGGTTAGGGTCCTCCCCAAAGGGTTAGGGTTAAGGTCCTCCCCAAAGGGTTAGGGTCCTCCCCAAAGGGTTAGGGTTAGGGTTAGGGTCCTCCCCAAAGGGTTAGGGTTAAGGTCCTCCCCAAAGGGTTAGGGTTAGGGTCCTCCCCAAAGGGTTAGGGTTAAGGTCCTCCCCAAAGGGTTAGGGTTAGGGTCCTCCCCAAAGGGTTAGGGTTAGGGTTAGGGTCCTCCCCAAAGGGTTAGGGTCCTCCCCAAAGGGTTAGGGTTAGGGTTAGGGTCCTCCCCAAAGGGTTAGGGTTAAGGTCCTCCCCAAAGGGTTAGGGTTAGGGTCCTCCCCAAAGGGTTAGGGTCCTCCCCAAAGGGTTAGGGTTAAGGTCCTCCCCAAAGGGTTAGGGTTAGGGTCCTCCCCAAAGGGTTAGGGTTAGGGTTAGGGTCCTCCCCAAAGGGTTAGGGTTAAGGTCCTCCCCAAAGGGTTAGGGTTAGGGTCCTCCCCAAAGGGTTAGGGTTAGGGTCCTCCCCAAAGGTTTAGGGTTAGGGTCCTCCCCCTAGCGTTAGGGTTAGGGTCCTCCCCAAAGGGTTAGGGTTAGGTTAAGGTCCTCCCCAAAGGGTTAGGGTTAAGGTTAGGGTCCTCCCCAAAGGGTTAGGGTTAGGGTCCTACCCCTAGCGTTAGGGTTAGGGTCCTCCCCAAAGGGTTAGGGTTAGGGTTAAGGTCCTCCCCAAAGGGTTAGGGTTAGGGTCCTCCCCAAAGAGTTAGGGTTAAGGTCCTCCTCCTAGGGTTAGGGTCCTCCCCAAAGGGTTAGGCTTAGGGTCCTCCCCCTAGGGTTAAGGTCCTCCCCAAAGGGTTAGGGTCCTCCCCAAAGGGTTAGACTTAGGGTCCTCCCCCTAGGGTTAAGGTCCTCCCCAAAGGGTTAGGGTTAGGGTCCTCCCCAAAGGGTTAGGGTTAGGGTCCTCCCCAAATGGTTAGGGTTAGGGTCCTCCCCCTAGGGTTAGGGTTAGGGTCCTCCCCAAAGGGTTAGCGTTAGGGTCCTCCCCAAAGGGTTAGGGTTAGGGTCCTCCCCAAAGGGTTAGGCTTAGGGTCCTCCCCCTAGGGTTAGGGTTAGGGTCCTCCCCAAAGGGTTAGCGTTAGGGTCCTACCCAAAGGGTTAGGGGATAGGCTCCTCCCCAAAGGGTTAGGGTCCTCCCCAAAGGGTTAGGGTTAGGGTTAGGGTCCTCCCCAAAGGGTTAGGGTTAAGGTCATCCCCAAAGGGTTAGGGTTAGGGTCCTCCCCAAAGGGTTAGGGTCCTCCCCAAAGGGTTAGGGTTAAGGTCCTCCCCAAAGGATTAGGGTTAGGGTCCTCCCCAAAGGGTTAGACTTAGGGTCCTCCCCCTAGGATTAAGGTCCTCCCCAAAGGGTTAGGGTTAGGGTCCTCCCCAAAGGGTTAGGGTTAGGGTCCTCCCCAAATGGTTAGGGTTAGGGTCCTCCCCAAAGGGTTAGGCTTAGGGTCCTCCCCCTAGGGTTAGGGTTAGGGTCCTCCCCAAAGGGTTAGCGTTAGGGTCCTACCCAAAGGGTTAGGGGATAGGCTCCTCCCCAAAGGGTTAGGGTTAGGGTCCTCCCCAAAGG
>NC_046990.1:869916-924916 GCF_009769545.1 Cyclopterus lumpus
ATTGAGCCAAGCCAGAGTCACACTGAATAATGGAGTGGAAACAAAATGACTATTCAGCCTGAATATCAGTCCACCTCGTCTTCATCATCACCGCAGTCATGATCAGAATTGTCATCATGCTCTACTTGCTCGTTACCTTTATCATCCTTCCTTCATCATGGCCAGTTCTCTAGCGTGGTCATTGGTATTGTTCCTTTTTCCTTTTCCTTATTCATACAAACCACACACACACACCACACACACACACACATATACACACACTCTTCCTCATTGATGTCAGGCCACTTACAGAGAGGTCATAACCCGAGTGAATGATGGGAATGCTGAGCTGGAACCTATCAGCACTGAAGATATGACAACAACACCCTCACCCTCCACACACACACACACACACACACACACACACACACACACACACACGCACACACACACACACACACACACACACACACACACACACACACACACGCACACACACACACACACACACACACACGCACACACACACACACACGGATCTGTCAGTATATATGTGATTGGCGATGGGGGGTTTCAGAGAAAGAGAAAGTGTGTGTGTGTGTGTGTGTGTGTGTGTGTGTGTTTGCTGTCATGATCAATTTCTTTTGGAGAGGTGAAAAGCTGATTTTGTCACCCTGTGTGTTGGCCAATGGGGCATTGTGTTCATGCACATGTGTGTGTGTGTGTGTGTGTGTGTGTGTGTGCGGCCTCAGTTGCATGCTGTGTTATGCAAAACACGTGTGTGCTTCCTTGTGAGCATTTTGATATTTGTTTCTGCATGTGTCTGCATGCACATCTAGAAATGCTTAAAGCATTTGATGCCCCGTCTCTCCTCCTCCAAAAACATGAAGGTATTATGTCCATAAATCACTTCTTAAAACCCATTTTTACAGACTGGCTTTTATGTGATGTTGTCGCTTTACTGCTTTATATTGTATTATTGATTTTAGAAAATTGTTTTCCTAAATTATTGTATTTTATTTCATTTCTTCTGAGATTATTTGTATTTGTATTGTATTGATTGGTTTTATGTACTGTTTTATCATGATTTAACTCTTACCTTAACTTTGCTTTTGTTGCTTTGTCTGTCAAACTTTGTAGAATCTGTTTTTAAAGGGACTATACAGTACGAATAAAGTTAACATTTATTATAAAGTTATTATTGTCATCTCTTGAATAGTTTTTGTCGGCTATTTCAGGATTCAGGATTAAAAGATCAATGCTTATTTTCCACGAATTGGGTCTTATTTGTGTGGTCTCTATCATGACTTAAGCCGAGTACGGAGATTGAGGGACACAATATAGTTACCGGGGCGCAAACAAGCCATACAATATCCTTCAAGAAGGTGCACTAAATGTTGTGCTTGTAGCCTTAGTTCTTTATCCTTGGACATTTAAAGGTGTTACATTTGCAAAGCACAAAGCATTAATATTGCAGCAAATATCCATTGTCAGTGTGGAGATAAAGTGGAGTGATATCTACCTGAGCAGAGATGTTGTTCTCTTTTCTTTTCTAATCTAAATGAATTTGATTGTCAGCATTTTTAACTTTCCTACCCCATCTTTTATTGGCCTTGCTATGTTTCCATGTTATTACTAATGATGGAAAACCCTTTGCACTAATACTAAAGTTGCAATAAACCTCCAAATGATATCCTCACAAGTATCGTTATGACATTGTGTGTGTGTGTGTGTGTGTGTGTGTGTGTGTGTGTGTGTGTGTGTGTGTGTTGTGACAGCAGAAGCCGAGACAGGCATCCAAGAAGTGAGGGGTGGGAGGTTTTGGGTTGCACCGAGGGAAGCGGTCCATCCTGCCATCCTGTCATCCCTCCCACACCCCCCACTCTGTTTCTGGGCCAGGCCCGATCTGGGGCCCTTGTGTCACCAACAGATGGGCCTCTCACAAAAGGACCCCTCGGCCCGCCAAGCCGGTCTCCTGCACACCCGATTAAATCTCAATAGCAAAGTTAGAATTGATGCACTGAGTCTATGGTGATTCAATTAGAGCAGGACGGCATGAGCAAAAGACGGGCGATGGAGAGGGAAACAATGAGCGGGTAGTTAGAAAGTCATTTACCTGGTGTTATTCTGGTCGGGGGGGCAGGGGCCAGACCGCCACACGCTCCTCTAGTGGGACCGTGTGCTCTGAGCTTGTGGCAGAGATCATAGGAGGCTGATCTGAAGCCTCAACAGAGACCCTCAGACTGACTGCCTGACTGCTTCATTCATGCCTTCTGTGAATGAATACATCCATGTGAATGCACACACCTTCCCCAGAGCTTTGCATTCATATTACATACTTTTAAGGTAGAAGTGAATCAATCAGCAACTGTGCAGGGCCCTGCAGCCACCAGGTTCCTTCTAATGTGTCAAAGTGTAATCTCCTCTTGATTGTTCACATCAATTTAAAGACTCAAGCTTTTATGTGATCAGCACCTTTCATTTCATTCTGATATCAAGGTTTTTATTTGTAGAAAGTGAAAGCAGTGCCCGTTGCTGTCTACAGGTGAGGGACAAAGTCACACATTTGACCCATGACTGATTTAAAGCAGTACTCCAGCTATTTAGTACTACACCTCAAGGTTGGTGGGGGACTCACAAAAGACAGATTTAGACAATACACTTTTTAAACTGCAAAGCGCATATACTTCCAATAATGCACCACAATAGTCTTTTCATTAGACACTCCCTTCTCGACAAGAGCCTTCGTCTTTAAAACCTCACGTCCCAGTTTGGAATTTGGAAGTAAGTCTCAAGTCATCAAGGTTATTTTTTACTATTTATTTTATTGATTTACTGGGCTGCTCCACCATCTCCAAGCATGCTATATTGTCATGTTTTGTTGTTATTTTATTTCCTATTTAAAGAAGCTGTAGAACTGGTGCCAACTTTTGTAAAATCTTACAAATATATGTATTGTTTTAAATTATAAACATGATAATAAACTAAAGCCTGTGTGACATAAAAGATGTTTCTTTAGACTATCGATCTCCTGCGGTCTGTTTCAGGACCTGGGACAGCGCCGTGGCTCCAGAGGAGCAGCGCTGTCACTCATTCAAGTCGATGCACAATGGATAATGTGGGATTACTGTTCTTTATTTAATGGCTTATTTTGGGATAATGCATTTGGACGTTTATTTCCATGGCAACGGTCAACGCTTTCAAAGCATGTAAGCAGTAATTTAGCGTTGGCTCTTAAACATTTGTCTGCTTTCAAGACACAGTTTCAATGCTCAGAAATACTGATGAATCTTTTAACCCAATCTTCATGTCAATTCATGAATAACTTTAACCGGCCAACTGCCAGATTGAGTGACAGATGAGATCAATGACAGACCGACTGATGGATTCAGTGACTGGCTGATCAACTAGCTGACCTACTGAATAACCACCACACCGACTGACCGACTGACTGACCGACTGACTGACTCATTCAGAAAAGGACCTACAAACTTACTGACTGGCCAATGACAAATTGCCAAGGGCATCCAGGAATAGGGGTTCAGCTGTATATTTAATAGTGTGTGTGTGTGTGTGTGCGTGTGTGTGTGTGTGTGCGTGTGTGTGTGTGTGTGTGTGTGTGTGTGTGTGCGTGTGTGTGTGTGTGTGTGTGTGTGTGTGTGTGTGTGTGTGTGTATGGGACAGTCTGTGATTAAGAATAAATAAGCCAATAAATATTCCATCAGGACAAAAAGAGGCACGATTAAAAGGACTGGGAGGCTGTGATGGGTCGAGGTCATATTCGGCTTGGGTCAGGAAGCGATTGGAAGACAGAAATCAAACAAGAAATCTATTTTTCATGTCCTCATTTGATAATAATACACAACATAATGATGTAAGAATGACAGGCAAAAACTGCTTCTCCAAAACTCATTAAGCATTAAATATTTGATAATGTTTAAAGACTTTTAACATAATAGAAATATTATTTCCTTTAACAACTGAACCTGCAGCACAGTACATACACAAAAGAAGAAGCAAGAAATGCATGTAAACATAGTCATTACACAACCTTCATTCTAAATATGGCTTTAAAAATACTCACCAGTTTAGTACTTTTGTTTTATTTACTGAAATGAAATATTGTTCTCAGTGGAATATCTCTCCAAAGTAGGTAATAACTAAAACTTGACCCAATAATTTAGCTGTGTCTTTTAAATATTACCTAGCAAACTACATTCATAGAAAAGAAAATCTTTTACATCTTTGTGGGGAGATCATGTGTTCTGTGTGTGTGTGTGTTTGTGTATCTGGCCGTCTGTCCACAGCTAATCTCACATACTACTTTTGTGCACATTTATGTTTCTCATGAAGGACTTCTTGAGGTTGCAGTTATTAAAAATGTAATTCTGAAAGCACTTTTCTAGTTGATTGCTGTGTTTCATTAACATTTGAAAGTGCAATTTCTTGCTGGTATTTTCAATAGATGACAGCTGTCAACGCAGCAATGTTTTTTCAGGAAACATAGATGTCAGAGGAAGCATAAACGAAATACTGTTGATGAGGTATATGCTAGCAAAACTACACTACACACTAAACTACAATGCACACTACACCCTACACTACACACTAAACTACAATGCACACTACACCCTACAATACACACTAAACTACACTGCACACTACACTGCACACTAAACTACACTGCACACTACACCCTACACTACACACTAAACTACACTGCACCCTACACTCTACACTACACACTAAACTACACTGCACACTACACCCTACACTGCACACTAAACTACACTGCACACTACACCCTACACTACACACTAAACTACACTGCACACTACACCCTACAATACACACTAAACTACAATGCACACTACACCCTACAATACACACTAAACTACACTGCACACTACACCCTACACTGCACACTAAACTACACTGCACACTACACCCTACACTACACACTAAACTACACTGCACACTACACCCTACACTACACACTAAACTACAATGCACACTAAACTACACTGCACACTACACCCTACAATAAACACTAAACTACACTGCACACTACACCCTACACTACACACTAAACTACACTGCACACTAAACTACACTGCACACTAAACTACACTGCACACTACACCCTACACTGCACACTAAATTACACTACACACTAAACTACACTGCACACTCCACCCTACACTGCACACTAAACTACACTGCACACTACACCCTGCACTGCACACTAAATTACACTACACACTAAACTACACTGCACACTACACCCTACACTGCACACTAAACTACACTGCACACTACACTGCACACTAAACTACACTACACACAACACAATACACTGCACACTACACTGCACACTACACCCTACACTACACACTAAACTACACTGCACACTACACCCTACAATATACACTAAACTACACTGCACACTAAACTACACTGCACACTACACCCTACACTGCACACTACACCCTACAATACACACTAAACTACACTGCACACTAAACTACACTGCACACTACACCCTACACTGCACACTACACCCTACAATACACACTAAACTACACTGCACACTACACCCTACACTGCACACTACACCCTACAATACACACTAAACTACACTGCACACTAAACTACACTGCACACTACACCCTACACTGCACACTACACCCTACAATACACACTAAACTACACTGCACACTAAACTACACTGCACTCTATACTACACACTAAACTACACTGCACACTACACTCTATACTACACACTAAACTACACTGCACACTACACCCTACACTACACACTAAATGTTGTACACTACGCCATACAATAAACCGTACACTATAACATACACTACACTGTACACAACACCCTACACTATGCTGTACACTACAATATACACTACACTATGCACTACAGCGTACACTACACCAAACAATACAGCATACACTATAGCATACACTACAATATACACTACACTACACTACACCATACACTACACTACACCATACACTATAGCATACACTACACTACACCATACACTACACTACACCATACACTACACTACACCATACACTACACCATACACTACACCATACACTACACTACACCATACACTACACCATACACTACATTACACCATACACTACACTATAGCATACACTACAATATACACTACACTACACCATACACTATAGCATACACTACACTATACACTACACTACACCATACACTACACCGTACACTACACTACACCATACACTACACTACACCATACACTATAGCATACACTACACTACACCATACACTACACTACACCATACACTACACTACACCATACACTATAGCATACACTACACTACACCATACACTACACTACACCATACACTACACTACACCATACACTATAGCATACACTACACTACACCATACACTACACCATACACTACATTACACCATACACTACACTATAGCATACACTACAATATACACTACACTACACCATACACTATAGCATACACTACACTATACACTACACTACACCATACACTACACCGTACACTACACTACACCATACACTACACTACACCATACACTATAGCATACACTACACTACACCATACACTACACTACACCATACACTACACTACACCATACACTACATTACACCATACACTACACTATAGCATACACTACAATATACACTACACTACACCATACACTATAGCATACACTACACTACACCATACACTACACCATACACTACACCATACACTACACCATACACTACACCGTACACTACACTACACCATACACTACACCATACACTACACCGTACACTACACTACACCATACACTACACTACACCATACACTATAGCATACACTACACTACACCATACACTACACCGTACACTACACTACACCATACACTATAGCATACACTACACCGTACACTACACTACACCATACACTACACTACACCATACACTACACTACACCATACACTACACCGTACACTACACTACACCATACACTACACTACACCATACACTATAGCATACACTACACTACACCATACACTACACCGTACACTACACTACACCATACACTACACCATACACTACACCGTACACTACACTACACCATACACTACACTACACTACACCATACACTACACTACACCATACACTACACCGTACACTACACTACACCATACACTACACTACACCATACACTACACCGTACACTACACTACACCATACACTACACTACACCATACACTACACTACACCATACACTACACTACACCATACACTACACTACACCATATACTACACTACACCATACACTACACTACACCATACACTACACTACACCATACACTACACCATACACTACATTACACCATACACTATAGCATACACTACACTACACCATACACTACACTACACCATACACTACACTACACCATACACTACACTACACCATACACTACACCATACACTACACTACACCATACACTACACTACACCATACACTACACCATACACTACATTACACCATACACTACACTACACCATACACTACACTACACCATACACTACACTACACCATACACTACACCATACACTACACTACACCATACACTACACTACACCATACACTACATTACACCATACACTACACTACACCATACACTACACTACACCATATACTACACTACACCATACACTACACTACACCATACACTACACTACACCATACACTACACCATACACTACATTACACCATACACTATAGCATACACTACACTACACCATACACTACACTACACCATACACTACACTACACCATACACTACACTACACCATACACTACACCATACACTACACTACACCATACACTACACTACACCATACACTACACCATACACTACACCATACACTACATTACACCATACACTACACTACACCATACACTACACTACACCATACACTATAGCATACACTACACTACACCATACACTACACTACACCATACACTATAGCATACACTACACTACACCATCCACTACACTACACCATACACTACACCATACACTACACCATACACTACACTACACTATACACTACACTACACCATACACTATAGCATACACTACACTACACCATACACTACACCATACACTACACTACACCATACACTACACCATACACTACAATATACACTACACCATACACAACAGACAATTAATGAAATGCAGACATTCCTCTGTTTGGTTCATTCCATTAGAAAATCAACTCAAATATTATACATTTTCTTTTGTAAAAACTGAAAAGAATAAGTGTCTGCGGGTATTAAAGTGAAATTCAGCTACTTCTAGTACATATGATCATATATAATTATCTGCCTTGCAATCAATAAGGCAAGTGATGCAGAAGATGCATACATGAAGGAGCAAGAATGAATTTTCTATTCCACTGTGTGTGTGTGTGTGTGTGTGTGTGTGTGTGTGTGTGTGTGTGTGTGTGTGTGTGTGTCTGTGTGAAGGATCCATGCTCGTGGCCTGCATGCATTAGTCAAATACACTCTCCACGGTGGGACTATTGGCAGGGCTGAGCCGATAGGACACGGAGGGAGACAGTAAGATGTATGTACTACACCGCCACACAAACACACTGTGATGGAATGCACTGTGTCTGTATCGGGTGTTTCAGCAAATGTTCAGACATGTATTGAGTGGAGGGATATTAGCTGACTGTGTGTGTGTGTTTTTGCATATCAGCTAAAAGCCACACCTGAAACTTGTGCATGTACTTATTTTGTGCACACAGCTACACTGTGTGTATGGCAGCATCCGTGCACATGTTGGACTGTGTGTAATGAACGATATGTGTGACATGTGCTGTCTGTCCGGTATGCCAGGCACATCAGGCCTGCTTAGCATTGGCCCAGCCCCTATAGAGTGGCTTATCAGAGAAGGTACATATGGAAGAACAGTTTGCCTATGCAGAGTCTCCTACCACCCGTCAAAGAGTGAGAGAAAGAAATCCTTATCACGTAGACCTCGTCTCCCCTCCATTCTCTTCCTCCCTCCCTCTCATCTCCTTCCGCTCTCTATCTCTGTCTTGTCTTGGAGATATGCTAATCGCTGTGTAAGTATATCCTGTCAAATAATTACCATATATTAAGCTCTACTCATCTTGGCATAATTTCCCCTTCCGCATAATCGTATTTGGGCTTCTTCCTTTGGAAAAAAGCAGTGGACAGAAGGGACTTACCTTTGGCAAGTTAAGCAAGTTAATCTTCATTGATTGAATATCAGGCTCATCAATGAGTAAACTGTATGTGTGTGTGTGTATGTTTGTGTTTCTGTGTAGAAGTAAAGTCTATGTATTTGTGCATACGTGTTGGTTGAAGAAGACTGGGTATTGTTTATTAATAATTGCCTATACTGCTCTCTGTATGCTGCATAGTATAAGAACATTGTATAAAGTGTGTGGTTCCTTCGGCTCAATATTGGGGACCTTCACAGGCCATTAAGGCCTTCCACAGGGACTCCATAACAATACGGAAGAGTTCAAGCCGGCAGAATATTGTTTTTGTTTGTGAGAAAAAGAGAGAAAATAAATGTATTGTTGTCTTTTAGCTCCATATCTAAGGCTACGTTTACATCACAAGCAAATGTTGTCTAAATATGAATCTTGTGTGTGTGCACACAGAGATACGACTTCCATATGTGGTTCTAAATCCAAAACCTTTCCAATCAGTGGAACCTCTGTGAGAACTGCCATATGAATTCATGTGTGTTATTCCACATCATAATTCACCGTGCAGGTTCAGACTGTATGGCACTGTATCTATTCATCTACACGAGTGTAGTAATGTTTCACTTACTGCGATTTAATGAATCAGCAGTTCTAACAATTAGTGAAGTGGATCGTTAAGACAGCTGATAATCTAAGAAACATCATGTTCATTCATTTTACATCAAGCTAAATGTTAAACCAGTTTGCCAAAATAAGTTAGCGTATATGTACGTCGTAAGAAATCTTAAATCATATTTTAGGAGTGTCGACTGGGGTCCAACCACTGAGTGTAATTTTGGAGCAATGTGCCATTAGACCAATAGTCAGTCCTGTGTGTGTGTGACGTTATTGGTTGCATGTGAGGCATGCAAGGGCAGAGATATGTACATAATGATATCACATACTTCAAATAGGAATATGAACAGTCTCGGGAGAAACTCACGTAATGCAGTTGTTTCTACACAACCGCTGTAAGTCTACATATGTGCTTAGTTAGCTTAAATAAAAATAATCACAATGATCATAATAATACATTTGTGTGTGTGGTGTGTGTGTGTGTGTGTGTGGTGTGTGTGTGTGTGTGTGTGTGTGTGTGTTGAATGCATGGTCCTCTCAGCCCGGATCTGTCCTCCAGATGACACTCAAGTGACATTGTAATCTACATGGCTGATAAATGCTCCGTGTCATTAAAGCCAGGAGAGGCTCTCCATCGCTCTCAGTGCAGCTTTACATCAGACAGCAGTGACCCAAAACGTGTTTGTAATTCAGACAAACACCAGTATATTTGGATTCAAGCTACCTATAATTTGTTCATCTTTAATTTGAACTGTTCCAGTCAAAGGCCACCATATATTGTCTATGTCTCAAAATATCTTTGGTTCCTGAGCTTCAAAATGAACTAGCGTATGTAGTTGCGTGAATTTGTGTGTGTGTGTGTGTGTGTGTGTGTGTGTGTGTGTGTCTGGGGGATGACAGCCATAGTACCCTTCCAGAGAGCCAGAACTCTCCAAAGAGGCATCCATCTCTGGGGTCTTTTGTGTTGGGAAGAGCAGCCAAGGTCAGCAGCGGAAAGAGGTCTCTTTGTGTGCATCTTCATACGTCTGTGTGTGTGTGTGTGTGTGTGTGTGTGTGTGTGTGTGTGAGTGTGTGTGTGTGTGTGTTGCCTCCGTCGAGTGACTCAGTAACAGGATCCTTGGCCTATTAATTGGCCTGACAATGATAAAGGAAATGAAAGTGGATGCTATTTGTCTTTAATGCAGCCACACTCATATTAGCCCAAAGACAAATGGACACTGTTTTCCCACTTGAGCTATTTTTTAAAACCCCTTTGAGGGTGTGTGTGGACAGTGTGTATCTGTGTGTGCAAGTTGTATGTGTTTATGTGAGCTTATCTTAAAAAAACATGAATCAAACTATTATTGGCATCACGGTGCTTGTTGTGGAGTAAACAGGCCTTGTTTATGATGTAGTGATGATGTCAGAGCTGGTGTGTTTGTATGTGTATAATATGTCTGTGTGTGTGTGTGTGTGCATGTTTTTTTATATGCCTTTATATGTATGTACTAACATATCAGGACTTGTGGGGATTTGTACGTGTTTGCATAAGATTAGGGGAGAGCAAGCAGAGATGAGAGGGGGTGTGGTCAGCACCTGGCTCTACCTGAGGTCAAAGGTCAAGGAGAGACTGAAGCCTGAAGCAGAATGATGGGTGATGAGTGGGGAGGCGTGGAGGGTGTGAAGGGGGGAACTTCCATTATACTCCACCATAAAGGACATTTGTTAATATTGACCTAATGACACACACATACACACATAAACGCACACACTTAGACTCACACACAAGCCCTTATGCGAGCATGTGCACATACACTATTTGATATTTCCTGGAGCCCGATTCCATTTGAGAACCAAAAGAGTCTCTGCTTCACATTCCGTTTTACATGTGGGAAAATATATTTAATTTAAAGGAAATCACAAACAGTTTCACGATGAAGTGATTTTGTAATTGTTGATAGTTTTGTTCAAGGAAGAGTAATACGTTTTTTTGGGACTATACAGTATAAAATTGCTCCACTATGTTCTCGTAGCTGCGTCTACGATGTGTGATTGTAAGTCGCTCAGCTAAATGTAATGTAGTATAATCCTCTAAATGTTGGGGCCAGAACGTGTGTTTGAGTGACAGCTAATCCCGGTGGGGGAACCGAGACCAAATAGAAATAAACATGTGCCTTAATGCTGCTGTTGGTTACCAGTTAAAGACAGACAGTGGTAGGTTAGCAGTGTGTGTTAATGCTGCTGTTGGTTACCAGTTAAGGACAGACAGTGGTAGGTTAGCAGTGTGCCTTAATGCTGCTGTTGGTTACCAGTTAAGGACAGACTGTGGTAGGTTAGCAGTGTGCCTTAATGCTGCTGTTGGTTACCAGTTAAGGACAGACTGTGGTAGGTTAGCAGTGTGTGTTAATGTTGCTGTTGGTTACCAGTTAAGGACAGACTGTGGTAGGTTAGCAGTGTGTGTTAATGTTGCTGTTGGTTACCAGTTAAGGACAGACTGTGGTAGGTTAGCAGTGTGTGTTAATGCTGCTGTTGGTTACCAGTTAAGGACAGACTGTGGTAGGTTAGCAGTGTGCCTTAATGCTGCTGTTGGTTACCAGTTAAGGACAGACAGTGGTAGGTTAGCAGTGTGCCTTAATGCTGCTGTTGGTTACCAGTTAAGGACAGACTGTGGTAGGTTAGCAGTGTGCCTTAATGCTGCTGTTGGTTACCAGTTAAGGACAGACTGTGGTAGGTTAGCAGTGTGTGTTAATGCTGCTGTTGGTTACCAGTTAAGGACAGACAGTGGTAGGTTAGCAGTGTGTGTTAATGTTGCTGTTGGTTACCAGTTAAAGACAGACTGTGGTAGGTTAGCAGTGTGCCTTAATGCTGCTGTTGGTTACCAGTTAAGGACAGACTGTGGTAGGTTAGCAGTGTGCCTTAATGCTGCTGTTGGTTACCAGTTAAGGACAGACTGTGGTAGGTTAGCAGTGTGTGTTAATGCTGCTGTTGGTTACCAGTTAAGGACAGACTGTGGTAGGTTAGCAGTGTGCCTTAATGCTGCTGTTGGTTACCAGTTAAGGACAGACTGTGGTAGGTTAGCAGTGTGCCTTAATGTTGCTGTTGGTTACCAGTTAAGGACAGACAGTGGTAGGTTAGCAGTGTGCCTTAATGCTGCTGTTGGTTACCAGTTAAAGACAGACTGTGGTAGGTTAGCAGTGTGTGTTAATGCTGCTGTTGGTTACCAGTTAAGGACAGACAGTGGTAGGTTAGCAGTGTGTGTTAATGTTGCTGTTGGTTACCAGTTAAGGACAGACAGTGGTAGGTTAGCAGTGTGCCTTAATGCTGCTGTTGGTTACCAGTTAAGGACAGACTGTGGTAGGTTAGCAGTGTGCCTTAATGCTGCTGTTGGTTACCAGTTAAGGACAGACAGTGGTAGGTTAGCAGTGTGTGTTAATGTTGCTGTTGGTTACCAGTTAAGGACAGACAGTGGTAGGTTAGCAGTGTGTGTTAATGCTGCTGTTGGTTACCAGTTAAGGACAGACTGTGGTAGGTTAGCAGTGTGTGTTAATGTTGCTGTTGGTTACCAGTTAAGGACAGACAGTGGTAGGTTAGCAGTGTGTGTTAATGTTGCTGTTGGTTACCAGTTAAGGACAGACAGTGGTAGGTTAGCAGTGTGTGTTAATGCTGCTGTTGGTTACCAGTTAAGGACAGACTGTGGTAGGTTAGCAGGGTGTGTTAATGCTGCTGTTGGTTACCAGCTACCAGTTTCATCTTGCTTTCTGAATTTCCTAACAGTTTCTTGTTTTCTTCCTCTGTACTTGTGGAGCACTCTGATATTCTGCCATTAGCTCCATTACTCTCTGTAATGTGCCAATCATCTGTATTCATGAAGAGAATTCCAGAAAAACCTTCTCTGGCAAAAGGTGGATTTATTTATCTCTGTGGGGATTTACTCTTGTCTTAAAGGCCTTTGTTAACAACCCCTTAAAGATCTGTGTGTGTACCACTTAGTGATGTCCAATGATGCAGGTAGTCATGTGCTTTAGTTGTTAGAAAGCAGATGCTGATACTTTTCCTGTTGATTTAATAATATTGAGGTGATGAGATTTGTGCTCATATTGATCAAAAACATTGAACGGTGATGTTCTGATTGCCTTTCTGAAAACAACGCCCAGGTGTCTCTGGATCTCCTACTGGCTGTTATCAGTTTTCAGTTAAACTATTTGCTACCAAAGAAATAGCCCAGAGTCAAATATGTGAGTTATCCAGTAACCTGGACATCGTTATTGTTAGTTAAACTATCTGAATTGGTAAATAAGGATATATAAGAAGATCTATTTATTTAAGTTACTTTATTGCTCTTGTGAAATGATGAAGTTCCCTGTCGCTCAGTTAAAAAATAAACTGGGAATCTACCAGAGCTCTTCCATCTTGTAGAAAATGTGTCCCCTCCTTTCCCCCTCTTCTATTTGAATGTGAGCAATGTGTCCAGAAATGGGTATCCATGTTTAAGTGTGTGTAAAGCGTGATAAGGGAGAATGGGATCGGATAGGGCATGATAAAATACCTGGGTAATGTCTAGGTGGATTTTTATGTTTCTCCCGAGGAGCCTGTGTGAGGATGTTATCTCCAGACTGGGGAGCCATGTTTCCCCCTCCGGGGAAACCCCCCCACCAATACCACCACCCTTAAGCACTTGTTTGGGTGTATGTCCACTCCCTCTTCCCCCCTACCCCCCATTCTCATTTATACTATCTCTTTTTCTTTTTCTTTATGCTGGCCCAATCACTCCCCAACCATTTTTCAACCAGGTGCTTTTGTCAGTAAACAACTTTATCTCCGGGGATATGGGTTATTCTCTCTAGCATTATCTATATTATGTTATCGCCTTTCATTATCTTTTAGCTCTAAACCATATGGCACGTGATAGTGGATCCTGTGCAAGTATTACACACCATAATTCCCTGTCTTGCAAAGAATGTGGATCAAAGGAAGAGTTATTCTCTTATTTCTCACATAAAAGGTAAAGAAATCAGATTAGTAATAGAAAACACTTTCAGTGGATCATTAATTGAACAGTCACCAATTATACAGTGAATGTTTACTGTAGTTCAAGTGTAACCTCTCTATGTGCCGCGTGTGCTTGGTGAGGTGTGTGTTACCAGAAGGTGACTCACACACCTCATCAATGTGTGTCACCTTCTAGACACTTTCAAGATGCGTCTTTGCCATCTTGCCCAGAGTCACACAAAAAGATGGATTGGCATATCTTGTCAGTATCCGGTACAGAAGAGGGCATTTGACGCGCTGCGCAGACCTCAGCACAGGCAGCCAAGTCAACAAATTTTCATAATAATATTAAATAATATTATTATGAAAAAACATTTCCTGAGATTATGTATTTTTTCTGTTCACATTGCATACTAACTCCAGCACTACTCTCACTCGTGGTGTCCGACTATCTAACGAGCGCATTGTGAAGCATCATTTAAACCCAGAAGTACACACTGGAGTCCGGAGGGTATCTGGGATGTGCGCTTCTGGGGGACAACAATGCTGCTTTTCATGGATATTCGTTAAAACTTTCTATGAATAATTACTGCTGGTATTTTTGCACAACATCCCGCGTGGTAACTGTTATGATACGAAATAACATCATTTGTTATTTCGGGACTACAAACAACGTTTGCAGTTTGACCAACATTTCTATTGGTTATGGTGACATTTTTGCCTCCGAGATATACAGTATATAAAGAGATAAACATTCAGGCACATTGTGTTTACTGTATTATGCTGAAGTTCATTATCACTGATTCAAATGTGCTTGTAAGTCATGTATAAAGCCTCATAAGCACATGCTTCGTGAATTTATTTGAGATTTTACGTAGATCAGATTATTCAGTATCTGAACTGTAATTTCACATTACAATGTAAATCATACTGACATGTAATTGCATCCAGGTCTGAGTTTGCATCTCTGCTGTGTGGTCTAGCCATGACCTGAGGTGTTGCAGCCCCCACGGCCCCCACCCCCAGGTCTCTGCTCAATGCTCAATGCTAGACTCTGAGGCTCATTTGAATATATTGATTGTGCCATCTGTAAGCCATTTATCTCCTTCAAAAGACCGTTAAAGTAGGCCTCTCCACCTCTCAGCCCGCCCACCACCCTGACAGAGAGGATACACACACATAAAACACGCACATACAGACACTCACACTGAAAAGAAAAAGAACAAATATCCTGAACATTCTTTTACAGATACACTTAAAACAAATAGCGTTGTTATGTTGCTGTGATTTGAGACTCCAAACACACCATGTGAACACAGCGCATGGTGGGCGAGCTCAGCGCACAACTCCAGACTGCTTTGGGGAACCAAACGAGTTCTAATGCTTCATTTAGTGTTGCTGAAATTCTCACCAAATAATGAAGCCAATTATTGCATTCTTATGGCAAATAATGCCTCCTTCAAAAAATCTGCTTATCTGGCCTTGCCTCCATGTTGTTAGAGTGTGTATACATGTGTGTGTATACACGTGTGTGTGCGTGTGTGTTTGTGTGTGCGCGTATGTGTGCGTGTGCGTGTGTGCGTGTGTGTGCGTCTGTGTGTGTGTGCGTGTGTGTGTGTGTGTGCGTGTGTGTGTGTGTGTGCGTGTGTGTGTGTGTGTGCGTGTGTGTGTGTGTGTGCGTGTGTGTGTGTGTGTGTGCGTGTGTGTGCGTGTGTGTGGGTGTGCGTGTGTGTGTGCGTGTGTGTGTGTGCGTGTGTGTGCGTCTGTGTGTGTGTGCGTGTGTGTGTGTGGGTGTGCGTGTGTGTGCGTGTGTGTGTGTGCTTGTGTGTGCGTGCGTGTGTGTGTGTGCGTCTGTGTGTGTGTGCGTGTGTGCGTGTGTGTGTGTGCGTGTGTGTGCATGTGTGTGTGTGTGTGCGTGTGTGAGTGTGTGTGTGCGTGTGTGTGTGTGTGCGTGTGTGTGCGTGCGTGTGTGTGTGTGTGCGTGTGTGTGAGTGTGTGTGTGCCTATCATCACAAACTGCATCCGGATGTTGCTGAAGCTGGGTTCTGGGGGTTCTGGGACATCTGCTGGCTCTAGATATTCTTTGAACACGTGTACGTGTCGTCAGCAGAGAGCATGCATCATCATGATTGACTTATTCCTGACATTCCCAGTGGTACAGCCTGGGTAAAGGATTACTCTCTAGACTTGGACTGCTGCCCACTGTACTGTAAGACCCTTGAACACACACACACACACACACACACACACACACACACAGAAGAAAAACAAACTCACTCACATACAGACTGTGCATCTCCAACAGGCATACGTCTCTTTGTGTTTAGCGCCTTTATTGCCTCTTTGTTGCCTCTTTTGTCTCCATTCTTCTTTCAAATCTGTTTTCTCCTCAGCCAAACCGTTGGCGGGCAGCCATTTGCAAGACCGAGCAAGAGGGACGCACAGAGCGAGAGAGAAGGCGAGATGGAGAGAGGGAGACGGGGGAAGGCAGAGGCAGAGAAGGAGGTGTGTGGAGAAGCAGGGAAGCATGGAACAGAGGAAACTGAGAGGGAGAGACAGCGCAAGGAAAAGGAAGAGAAGGGGAATTCGTGCTCCTCCATTCAACACCAGCACATTGGGCTGTTTTCTCAGCATGCCGGTTGTGGACCACTCTACTCCTGCAGGCTGCAGGTTAACTTTTAAAATGTCTCTGCTCCGACAAGGTGAAGAGTGGTGGTCGCTATCCAGCGGAGACCTTGCCTCTGTGTGTAAGTACAGGGCAAGGGCAGATGGTGGAAAATTGGCGTCAGCGCATGAACCATACGGAGCATATGCACATGGGGGAGTTTGCAAAGACCCGGGGCATGGGGTGCGAGCCGAGGACCGGCGCCTGCTGAGGCTGGCAGAAGACACAAGGCACTGACATTGGCACTGGTGAGGGGCAACAGTGCGCCTGAACTTCTCTGGGAAGGCCCCAGAACCAGAGAGCTTGACTTTCTAACCAGACAACAACATCTGTGCTATATATATATATATATATATATATATATATATATATATATATATATATATATATATATATATATTTGAAAGTCCATTGTTTTCAACGCTTAATAACACATTTGGCCTGCAACAGAAAGAAATGTCCTACTCACTGTCAGCTTGTCCTGGTACTTCAAATGGATGCTTGCCAGATTGTCTAACATAGTATATATATATATATATATATATATATATATATATATATATATATATATATATATATATAGTAAATCAAATAATGAAAGTTAACTATTCCCCATCTTTCTGGATAATCCCAGCAACTCTCTCAAGGAATACGGGGGTCCCTGGACCCCTGGTTGACAGCCACTGGGCTATACAACCCGACTTAGATTTTTAGTGGGAGGACATTTTAGTACCTGGACCTCTTTGAATTTTAATTTAATACCCTGTCCTCGAGACTACATGTAGCACAATATGAAAGTGTTGGACAATCATAGGGCATAGGCAAACATGTTGGCATGAAGCTGGCAATAGAAACAAGTTCAAAGGGGGCACAACAAATGATTCTTACTCAGGAGAGTATGAAAAAACAAAGCAAATATCTTGTAAATGTGTCAAATTGTCGTCAAGATTTTTCATGAGCTAAAGGGTTGTGAAGATGTAGAAGAATGCTGGCAAATAGAAAAGGGGTCATCAAAAAGAGGAGGAGTCATCCTCAGGGGACCATGAATACCCATCGGCAGCAATTCAGGGCCAGTAGTTGTTGAGATTGCTCCGGACCATTTACCCAACACACCATTTTTAGGATCCATGTTTAGCACCTTAGAAACCTTTTCCAACTCCATGCATAGGGAGGGAGAAGGTTGCCCCAAAAGACACTCAGAGGACCTTTAATCCACTGATGGCTGACAGGAATTAACTAAACAAAATGTCTGTCAGAGATGTTTAGTGTTAATTAACATCATTACAAGTCTGAAGCCATTTAGTTAATAAACGCTCCTCAGCCGTACATCTTCCAGACCAGGGGCCTGTCACAGAGCTGCATGTGCATCACCAAACTTCAGCTTTTTATTTCTTTTTTTATTTTCCCTTGTTAACAGATTAGACGTTTTTTCTATCTTAACACTTCCTGTTTCCATCTGAAAATAGAAGCCCGGTGACATCTTTCTGTGGACAGAATCCATTCATTTATTAACTCAGGTTTTTACTTTCTGATCTCTCTGGTTCTTTTAACGTATGATTTACTTCACTTTAGCTTAACAAAGAATACAAAACAGAAAAAACAGAAGTGACTTTAATTATTCAGTGAGTGTATTTGCTGAAAAGAGAAACTAAGCGGAGCAGAGTGGCGTTTGACTAAATTATGTAATTTTACTGATGAATTAATACTCTGGAATTGCTCATTATGCAGAATTCACCATGCAAGCCATTATTATGCTTTTACCAGCGATTAATTTCCTCAGGCTATTATTTGAGTCCCGGGCCTTATTTGAATACCTGCCTATATGTGAGAACACAAGGTCAATATTTCAGTTTTACAGTGTGTAAATGAGAATTGCATTTATTTTACATTTTATTTTTGGCACACAGCTTCAACAATAATTGTACCTCCATTGCAGCTCCTCCCAGAAAATCAGGACAATGATGTACAAGTGTATCTCAGGCAAGTGTGTATGTTTACCGATCAATCTAGTCCACCTTGACACGCTCCGAGTGCTCGTGTCATTATGGCCACTGTTTGGTGCTATACAACGAGTTGGACAGTGCTGATAGCAGTGAGGGATATGGATGGGCCTGGACAGAGTTAGACAGCGGCATCGCAATACATCTTCCAGGGTAGAGGCCTGTCATCGTCACACTGCCACAGAGGGGTTTGTCATAGAGGTATGCACACGTGCATGTCCAGTATCCATGCACAACGCGGACGCGTGCAGAGTAACTAACACCAAGCACACACTCAGATACACACACACATTTTTGTAGTGAAAAACCTATTTCTGCCTCGTCCCATCTTCCTATCACCGGTCCGTCACACCTTCCTAAAACACACACAACACCCAACATCCCCCCTCACACACACATCCATACAGTCCTTTCTTCCTTAGATGTGTCTCTACACGACTCCCTGGCCGCAAATCCTTCAGTGGGATGGATGAGTGTCTCCAGCCCATTCATCATCCGCCTTATCCGCCACCCTCGCCACTGTTTTTATATCAGCCAGCAGTCACACTGACAACTGATGGCCCTCTCTCCCCCTCTCCCTTGCTCCCTTCCTTTCTCCCCCCCCCCCCAGTATTTCTCGTCCCATTTCTCTTTTTTCTCACTCCCCAGTGCCCTACTTGCTTTGCTTGTACGCCTGACAATGTGCATGTTTGTTGCCGTTCATGCAGGCTTTCTCACCTACCCACCGCCTCTTCCTTGGTACCCCGCTCACACAGATCTCTTTCCTCTCCCACCCTCCCCTCTAGTCTTCCCTCTCCATCTATCTCTCTCTCTCCTGTGCACCGTTGGGACCAGAGTGGCACCTTCAGAGCGGGCCGTAAAAAGGCCCTATAAAAAGCCCCAACACGGGGAAGAAAGGGTAATGATGAAATTTAACTGCTCCTCTTGGTGCACCTGGGGTCTGTCCCTGTATGTGTGTGTGGATATACGAGCATGTGTGTGTCGTGTATGTGTTTGTGTGTGTTTGGCAAGCATGAGGCCTGGGCACTGAACCGGAACTGCCCTGCTAGGGGGGTCAATGTCACGGCACCGCCATGAGAGTTATCGCTTTTTAAAGACGCACTATAGATTTTGTGAGGGAACTCATTTACACCGGCATAAAATAGAAGGTGGCAGGGGAAGTTTAAAATCTAAAAATGACGGGGGACTGGGAGACCGGGAGGAAAATAGGTTGGATGGCTTGAGTGGCCTCACCGGTGTGATACTGATTTAACCCTTTGAGGAGGATGGACGCTGATTTTTATCCTTATTTTTTAGATGAAACAAAAGCAAATCTGGGACAGACTGAAATGTACAATATTATGAGTTCAAATGATGGGCCTTTGTCTTTTTTCGAAGTAGCTCACTCTCGATTGCAGAATACTGTGTACAGTATATGTCTATAAAATCCATATGGAGTTATGTCCACTGCAGATGCCGAAATAGTATGTTGTTAAACTGATTTATGAAGTGTGTCGCCTCAACATTTTTTAATCTTTTATTGATGCAGCAGTGCCATAACGTCAATGAATAGATCCCATTAAAATCTAATGGCCTTGTGGTGCATGTGTTTGTTGATGCAAGTTAAATTCTCCAACTGTGTGTGTGTGGTTGGAGCCACATGCACCTTCAGGCCTGTATGTCAGGGCAGCACTATTTTCAGTTCAGTTACTGGCTGGAGCCCAGCACTCTTCCCAGGCTCAGATGCTGGCTCACCGGCCTCCTCAGCCTTCCCATGCCTCCGCTGCCTCCCACCTGTCCCTGGCCGCGAGCCTCCTCGGCTGGCCCGCCAGCGTGGAAAATCAGCCTTTGATGGGCCTGTGGGGACTGGAGGAGGGGATGGCCGGGGTAGTGGAGAGAATGAAAGCCCCGGGAGGAGCAGCATGCACTGACTGACAGGGCTTGACACTGAAAAGGCCCACAGCCCAGGCCTGGCACCTTTCCTCCACCAACCACCAGGCCTCATTGACTGGCCTGCAGAGCCGGGTCCCATACCGCAGTGTCTTCCAGGCCTCCATGTAAGGAGACATTTTTCATGAGCAATGTCCCGATACAGTTAAAGCTGCACTTAGCAAGATTATATCCAACATTGCCGCCTTCTTATCTCCCAAAATGACCAACTGAGGCTGCAACCTGAAAACCCAGTTCATAATTTGTGCTTCTCTCATTGTAACATGGCAAGAGATTTATTTTGCAACATAAATCAATTGTTTTCCTGTAGTCATCAACATCAACCCTTCCTACATTTGATTGGAATGCATCACTTAGGGATTTGTTTTAATGCTCAAGTTGTCAAAAACATGACCTGTAAACAATTCACACAAAACGTTTTGAGGATGAACATTGCTGAACGTCTTGGTTTTAACCCAAGAAGGCCTCCGTGTGTTTTAGCCTAGAGCCTAACTGACACCTGCATCACGTCGTTCTCTCTCCTTTTAGCCCTTTTAGCCGTTCCTGTCTGAAGAGGTTAGAAGAAGCAACACAGACGCTCTAAAGACGAATGTTGGCCAATCGTAGGGAGATTGACAAAATATTTTCCAAATAATTTGATCAATTATTGCATTATCTTTGCATAAGAAAATCAGTTGTAAAGTAATTGTATTTATTTACATACCAGTTATGGAAAAAAATGTCTTCCAGACATATAGGAGGCTAACTATTGCAACATGGATTGTATTTGTGAGACAATTCTATCAGTTATGATTATTACGACCATTGTACCTACAAAAGTAATTGAATGAGTAAAGAGACAGTGAGGAACACAAGCAGTCAGTTATGGTACACATCCATCACAATGTACAGACCAGTTCAACGTTGACCTACTGGACTTAGTTCAAAGTAAACAGTTGGATGGTTGATTGAGCTTGTTGCCCAGTTGTACCTAATTTAGTGGTCGATTGGGGTAGAACAGTCATCAAGAGGCATCATCCTCAACGTTCTCTTTCTTCCTGGAGGCCGCTGTTTGTTTCCTGTGCAAAACTCAAAGTAGAATGAGTCGTTCGTCACCTACGTTGTCTCGTATGTTCATTTTGAAAAGGCGTCTATTGACAAACTGTCACTGACAAGTCCAAAGCTGATGCCACAGGGGTACGAAGGATGTCATGAAGCTTAGTGCCAGTGAACAAGCGGCCTTATTTGACGCATTGGTGTGAGAATGTGTTGCTAGGGACCACTTGTTGTATCAGTTATGGATATGTATTGCTACGCCCCGAGTTATTAACTGATGGGACCTTTGACTGCCAAACAACAATGTCCACCCTACCAACGTGGACTCCTACGAGACATGTGCCATGCAGACATTACTTCTACTTTCGTCGAAACAGCTTACTGCTAAAAGGATTAGGGTGACACACATATAAACAACACACACATGCTAATCCTCATTAGCACTGCTGAAAGCCCTTCTGATGCAGGGTGCATGTAGCCAGGCAGGAGGGTGGGAGGCACAAAGTCAGCTAATAATGCAAATGGGCTGGAGTGTACACACACACACACACACACACACACACACACACAGACAGGTTGTGTGGTTTCCTCACATCTGGTAGAAGTTAAGCGATAGAGGGAGTGTAAATGAAATGATGGGTTGAAGAGGAGAAAGGTAGACACGGACCTTCAGCCAACAGTGCTGGCACACACCCCAAGCTCCCTCTCGGTTTTTGGATGTGACTACCCCAATGTAATAACAGATAAATAGAGAGGGCTCGTCAGGACACAAAGCAAAACAACGTGGGCTTGCCAAAGGGAACAGAGGGAGTACATGTTGGAGAGCGGGCGTATGTATTTGTGCATGTAGAGAGAGGAGAGACAGAGAGAAAGAGCTAATAGCTGACATCTGGCACAGCTTGCACCCATCTGAGTCCTGTGCTCCAGCCCACACTGTCATGCTGAATGATGGAGTCGAGAGATTGAATCCGCACACTTGCAAATCCCCCGGCCAGCCCTGGGGTATGGGCAGAAGAGCCTCTTCCAGCCTTTCACCGGTTAATGTGCCAATTTGTTTTCCAGAGTGCTCGAAGGCAGAATTTATCGCCATGTTTTGCGGCTGTGGGCAAATGCTAATAAAATGCTCTTTTGCTGAATTTCACTTAATTGGCCACAGTAGGGGCGGAGAGCTCGAGGAGGAAGAGGAGAGCTGTTCCCTGCCAAGGCCCCACTGCCCAGTTAAATACTGCCCCCCCCCCTCATACTTCAAAATATACACACTCTCGTCATCTACCTCCACCTGATCCACCACCATTCAAACATGCTTAATGGAACAACAATCTTTAAGGGAATATCACTTTTTTCTTCTTTACAAGGTGAATCTATTCCGCCTCCTTGTCGCTCTGGTTTGGATGTTCTCAAACCAGGCCGGAGCTGACAGTGTCTGCTGCTGGCTGGTGCTCAGCTCCGTGCATACAAGTATCATTTGACCAGCATTAATATTAACATTTGAATTAGGCTGGTTCAGCTGTAGAAATACTCTGAAATTTAAAGTTTCACAGTTGACCAGTTTTCAACGGATTGGATTCTGTGGATTTTTCCACAGTAACAGGACGGTTTCAGAAAAGGAGTTTAATTTTTAAAATGTAATGTTTTAAAGCTGTGAGTGCCATGTGTCCATTCGGCTCCACTGCATCAGGGCAGAGGCAGACATCTCAGAAACAAATGAAACTAAAACAATATGGATATATGCAATAAGAGGTAGAAACGTGTTTGCTTCTCGGGTTTTGCTTGAACCAACCCCTTCAGGGCAGGTTGAAGCGATCGGCCATGATTGAACTCGTCTTTCTGCGTTCTTACTTTCCATCATGCTGTTTCACTGTCAAACGGTCTATCCAGCCCCATCTTAACTACATAATGAGTTCATGGTGGAGAAACAGTGCTGTCAGCCTTCAGGCAGGGAGCACATTATTTGCAAATTAAATGCTGCATCCAGCTCACACATTTCTGAACAGCAAGTTGGCAGACATCACTCACTGTGACTGAGATGAGACAAAAGGAAATGACCAAGAGAAGGAGCGCTGAGCACGATGTGGAGGTGAATGTTACACAGAGGAGATGGGATGAAAGTAGCTGAAGCTTTGGCCCCTGTTCATGTGCCAGCCCTGATCCAAACGCACAGTTCTACCAGGGGTGCTCTCCAGAATCTGTCCACACACTAATTACTGGCGGTTTTGTTCAGGAAATTAAATGTCCGTTGCTGCATTTCACAGCAAATTATCCGTGGAAATCCCCCAAAACAATAAATAAGGCAGAAATTGTTCATTGGGGTCTCTGCTGATTGTCTCGCTCACTCGCTTTGTCCTCCTCCCTAATGCCCAAGAAACTAAGAGCCCATTTCCTTTATTTGGGAAATCTTTGTGCTCTAAAAAAAGAGACAAATAAAGGCTTTGTTTAGGTTGCGCTGTGAGGTAGCGATAAGCTGTCAGTATTGATGCCAGAATGTTTTAAAAGCATTCTTAGTGCTGTCATACGCACATACCTAGTGGGCTTGGCACGTTGGAATTAGCACGTTGAAAAGGAGTTGCTTCAATATGTATCCAAATATAATATATTAGTCGGAAGAGGAAAACAGAGCATGGTATAAAGAGAGAGAGAATGACAACATGAGTAAAAAAAAGATTCTAAAACCGTGCAGAAACAAAAGAGAACAGCAAAATGCCAACTTTGTATGAAAAATATATGCAACGTGAAAATAAGTGGTATCTTTTCTTTTTTCTTCTCAACACGGAGCTCTATCAAATACTCTGATGAGAGCACCAACTAGTGTATCCTACAATGTGTTCAATCAGTTACTGAGGATAACATGTATGTCATTCTGAACACAGAAAGCAGAGAAACACTTATTTATCAAACCAATCTTTGTATTGGCCAGCCCAGTGTTGTGGGAATTGTGTCCATATTGGATGGTTGAGCAGCTTATTACTTATGACCTTTGCCAACGTGCAGTGCCAATGCAGGAAGTAATGTGCTTTAGATGGAGTGAGGGGAGTTAGGTGGACTTTGTGGGTTTGGCATCCGGTAACGGACTGGCAATTGACATCTGTAGTGTCTATATATTACCAACAATATTTTCTGAACCATAACAATGTATTAGTTACCATTTGCAAATTGTAAGTGCTTTGTTTTGCCTTTTGTTGTAGGACGGCTGTGACTCAGGTACAGCTTGTCATCTTCTAATTGAAAGAACAGCGGTTCGATCCCCGGCTCCTCCTGTCCACATGTCCTTGAGCAAGACACTGAACCCCGAATGGCCCCCGAAGGCTGTGCCATCGCTGTATGAATGTGTGTGAACATGAATGTGTGTGTGTAGTCCTGATGTATCTCTGTATGAATGTGTGTGTAGTCCTGATGTATCTCTGTATGAATGTGTGTGTAGTCCTGATGTATCTCTGTATGAATGTGTGTGTAGTCCTGATGTATCTCTGTATGAATGTGTGTGTAGTCCTGATGCATCTCTGTATGAATGTGTGTGTAGTCCTGATGTATCTCTGTATGAATGTGTGTGTAGTCCTGATGTATCTCTGTATGAATGTGTGTGTAGTCCTGATGTATCTCTGTATGAATGTGTGTGTAGTCCTGATGTATCTCTGTATGAATGTGTGTGTAGTCCTGATGTATCTCTGTATGAATGTGTGTGTAGTCCTGATGTATCTCTGTATGAAATCATGTCATGTGCTCTTTTCTACCGTGTTTACAAATCAAGCTGCTGTTTTCTGTGCCAGTGGTCCATTAAAATAAACCTGGCCGGTCACTTGAGTGCATAGTCATTTTTCATACACTAAACATGAAACCCATATATATATATATATATATATATATATATATCAAAATACATAGTATTACACCACACAAATGAATGAGTAAGATTTAGTCCATAGATTCAAATAGGAGCCCTCGCCAAGTTGGATGAAGATGAAATATTTTCTTGTCTTCTCCATGAACATGTCAGCTAAACCCTGGAGGAGGGGTCATCTGTTAGTGACAGTAAGTGGGTCATTCCACTCTGCAGGGTGCATGGGTGGGCGTCCAGACCACCCAGGACCTGACACACCCAGAGGATGAGCAGGGAGAAGTGTGTCTGTGTGCGTGTATGTGTGTGTGTGTGTGTGTGTGTGTGTGACTGGGGTGGGGTTTAGGAGATGTATAGAGGTGCTATACCCAAATGACAAGCCCACTGGTCTCATGGCAAGACACAATTAATGACCCGTGCCAACATTACAGGATGAAAAATCCCCACTGTCCGAGCATCGCCCGCCCAGCCTGGCAACTGGAATTCTTCATTAGGTCTGGCAAGAGAAGGGAGGGTGCGAGAGACTGTGTGTATCATCTTTGGACCGATATATTAGAAAATAAATGTGTACAGTGTATTGTTTAAAATGTAGCTCATACCTGATGACAAAAACACCTGAATACTGTACTAATGCTTTGTACTGAATGGTCCCTATGAAAACTGTTCCCAGTCAGGTATGTAAAGTAAGACCAGTAATAACTCACTGCTGTTCAATCTGATATCTTTTTTCTTCTTTTGGCATTAAAAGTGAATTTTAGATCAGTATTTGCTTGGCTCTATGTTATGACGAATAAGTAATAACATTTTATATCATTTGAACTAATTCCATCCGAACGACAACATAGCCACGACACACTCACCACATTATTTGTCACTAATCACTAATAGGTGATTAATTTGTCTTTTGTCTTCACCTCTCAACCTTCCTGTAGATGTTGCGTAGTGGAAGTCTAGTGGCAGCACTTTTCTTTTTTTCATGTAAAAAGCTAATTCATTAATTTGGGAATAAAAGCATTACTTGTGTTAAAAAAGAGAAACTTTAAGAAAGCAGAGTGTTTACGGTGGCCCTGAGGGTCAATACAGCAGAACATTTCACATTTCAAAAAACAAAACACTTGAAGCGTCTTGATATCGGTGCACGTGGATTAGCATCTGTATGAGCTGCATGGGACTCCAATGTAAACCCATCCACACCATTAGCAGATGCTCACAGCCGTATGAAGAGTGAGACGGGCGGGTTGGAGGGGTGTTGAACACACAACACTTTCACCAGGTGACCTGTGTTTGTGTCCCATGAGATGGAAAACTCTTGCTCTGAAAAGCAAAGCCAGTAGGAAGTGCCTCAAACTTGCATTCCTGACCACCAGGGGGCGACTCCTCTGGTTGTATAGATGTCTATGCTTCATGTGTTAAAGCTGCATTCTCTCTCCTGACCACCGGGGGGTGACTCCTCTGGTTGTATAGAAGTCTATGCTTCATGTGTTAAAGCTGCATTCTCTCTCCTGACCACCAGGGGGCGACTCCTCTGGTTGTATAGAAGTCTATGCTTCATGTGTTAAAGCTGCATTCTCTCTCCTGACCACCAGGGGGCGACTCCTCTGGTTGTATAGAAGTCTATGCTTCATGTGTTAAAGCTGCATTCTCTCTCCTGACCACCAGGGGGCGACTCCTCTGGTTGTATAGAAGTCTATATAAATGACTCTACTTCTCTTGATTTATTCCCTCAGTAAACATTGTAAACATGAGTTTTTGGTCTCAATCTCTAGTCTCAAATCTTCTTCATTACATGATGTTCATTTAGTAAATTATGGTCCCATATAGAGTATAATACACACAATAAAGCCAGGAATGCTTCAGGGCGGGGCTACCTTGTGATTGACAGGACACTACCACGATGCTGTCTGCTCTGGGAGTTGTCCTTGGTTTTTTATTTAACCCTTTCAGAGTGTGTTTTCAGTTAATGAAAGTTTTTTGTAACATTTTGGTTAAGTATTAAAAGTATTAAAACGTACATGCCAGTCATTAATGATCTGGGAGGATATTACGACATACATTATGGGATGTCTCTTTCATTATTTATTTGGGGGGCTTTCATTGTGTTTATTGGAGCAGATGGATGAGGAAAAGGGGATGACACAAAGCAAAGAGCCACAGGTCGGTGGCTAGGACTCCGCCTCCAGGGGGCGTGGCTCTACCTGCTGAGCTGGTACGTTTTTACAGAGAACTTTGAGCATTCGCTTCACAGTACAGGGGGATCTTTCTTTGGGCCTGGCTGCTGACCGGCTGCAGACTCATCACACCTTCACACTCAACCAACCTCTGTGCATCACCCACATTCTCACCTCGTCATTTCACAAGCCACGGAGCCGGGATAAACAAATCGAACCAATCTCAAGCGTGGAAATAGCTCTCAAAATAACAACTGTGAATGTAGAAATGTATTATCTTCACCCTCCAAATCCAATTTATTTCATGCATATCTTACCATCTAAATTGAATACAGCACGTAGCTTGTGCGGGAAATCACTTTCAAAAGACGTTCCTTATCTTATCGGAGGGCCCTATCTTATCCCGGGCATCTCTCTTTCTAACCATGCAGAGGCGTCAGAGTGTGCTCTGCTCAGGGTTGTCTCGCTGTGTTTTCATTGGTCTTCTCACGCAACGTGTTTTGCCAGATCCACCCACACCACAGTAACTTTTAAACCAGTGCATTTATAAAGTTAACACATTTTTAATTAAGGGCTATTATCAGATTATAGAGGGCTTTTTCATAATGGCGAGATAAACGTAGTTCAAATATTGTGTGGAATGCTAGAAAGTGACTGTTTCAAAATCATGGTGTAGGATCTGGGAAGAGAAGACCATTATTTAACGAGTGAATGATCTCTCTTTGGATAGTACTTAATAGAAGTTAACAAGTGCTCTCTGACAAAATGAAAACCGTAATTAAAAAAGAATAATTGTTGTTAATTGAATTGAATTGACAGGCAGAGAGTGGCCCTGGTTTTCTGGACTTTGCACATTCCTGGTCAAACCATCCTTATCAACATGTCCATTTTAAGCATCACGTTTCTAGGAATAGAGAAAAGATGTCTTTGATGTTTCGTCCATCCTCAACTGTCACACTGTGGACGGTCAATTATACCACAGGGCCCCTCTTTGAACCAGTTCCCAGGACTCGACCTGCTGTGTGGGGGGTTCGGGTGTGTGTGCTTCAGGTCATTCCCACACTGAACGCTTCACAGCCCCAGCGGTTGTGTACTGGTCTACCTAAACGCTTCCTCTCTCACACTCCCACCTCACCTTTCCTCCTACTCCCACACTTCTTTATCAGACACATCAGCACACACAGAGAGGAGAGCCATGTGAACAACACCCCCCTAATGTACAAAAGAAAACAGTCTTCATCCTGTTGGTTCATATGAAGTCAGCATCGGGAGTTCAGGGTGGAAGTGTGGATGTACAAACACTGGAGGAGCCGGCGTCTGTGTTCGTGTGCCTCGTTGAACCAGAAGTCAACGTTGACTTGTCACAAACTCGTCCTGAACCCAACCCGGTAGATTTATTGTCCAATCAGAGGAACAACTTTTCAAAAGACGTCCTTCGCACCGTTGTAGAATACGTTGAGCAGTTTGATGGGATTCAGACATCATTGATTGAATAAATTACACTTTTCTGAATGTGACAAAATGGCAAAAAGTCTTATTGTCTGTTGGCAGAAATCCCCAATTCCAAATAAGGTGTGAGATTTGATGCAATATCAAATATATTGGGTTTTTTGCATGTGTATCATTTCTGATTCTCTCACTGAGGCCTACAACTTTGTTCTCCACAAACTCACATCCATGAACCTCCAGCAAGGTCACTGTGGCTTTCTGACAGGACAAGAGTACGACTCTAAAAATGTGAATCATAACTCTTTGTCAGACACTAGTTTGGTTTCAACATTGATGGGGACACATTTTAATTAAGGGAGGGGCCTAGGGATCCAACACTTTGAGCATAAAAACACTTCATTTCCTGCATTCTGGAGACTCGTTTTGCATAAACTTATAGTGGACATCTTTATTTATGTCAAGGAAAATACTAAATTCAGGGTCCAGGTAAACATTTCAAATTTCAAAAATAAATGGAGCCTAATGCAATATTGCTTTCAAATATGTATTTATGTTGAGCAACTTTTCTCATTTAATGTTATCTGTGCCGAGTCGACACACAGACATGTAAATATGGTTTTAAATGTGCACGTTGCACCTATTCACCTCAATGATACATTAATAACATGTCAATATTGTGTTAATCCCTAGAATGTAGAAAATAAATGAACACCTTTATTGATCCCCGTGGGTAAATTCTTCTCTACATTGACCCCTCCTTACTTATTAAGGAGCAGTGGGCTGCAGTGAAGCCCGGGGAGCAGCTGGGGGTTCTGTGCCTTGCTCAAGGACACTTCAACATGAACTATGGGGAGAGCGGGGATGGAACCAGGGACCTCGTGGTTACGGGACGACTGCTCTCCCCATGAGCTACTGCTGACCAGATTTAATAGTTCACATGGGTTTCTGCAAGAGTTCCGTGCAGGAAGTTCAAAACTTCCTGCACATTTAAACATATCTGTGTTCTCTATGTCAAGAATAATAAAGTCGTAATATTTTACAAAACAATTACCTGCACTATGACTATCACTATTTTTGTGAGGTGTTAAATAACATTAAAGAATGGCATAACACAGCATGTTGTATTATATTATCTTGTACGCTGCATGTAGCTCCAGTCACCTCACCACCACGGAGAGCTGCCATTGATGGGCCACTTCCAGATACAGAGAGAGAGAGTGGACATCGACGGTAATAATGAATAATTACAATGCTAAAGTCTGCAAGGATGAGACTCTAGTATTTATACAAAAGTGCACACAACAGCAGAGGAGACACTCTTCATGTTCTCTCTGGTTAACCCTTCGATGACTGAATGGACGCCAAAGAAAACGACTCAGGCTGAAAACAAAGATAGACAGAGAACGACTTGAGTAGAAAAAGGAGGATATTTAGTCTGTTTCCTCTGTCACTCTATTAAACAGCGTCCTGCATCCTATACTCAGTCACCTCCCCCCCCCCCAACCCCCCCCCCCCCCCTCATTTCCTACCTTCCTACCACGCACACACTCCTCCACAAATCCCTTCACGCCAAACTCACTCAAGATTAAGCATGTGTGAAATTGAGGACTTTCTAATACACATGCCCCTTCTGCTCTCCACACACACACACACACACACACACACACACACACACACACACACACACACACACACACACACACACACACTCCAGTCCTTCCGGGAACAAAAACAGAAGAGTAAGTAGTAAATGAGTGAGCAGCAGACAGGAAGTGGGGTTTGTAAAGGAGGAATGATAATGACCACTTCCTGGTGGGTGTGACTACTTGTGGCTGTGGGTCAGTGGACCTGAAGGTCCAGT
Organism: Cyclopterus lumpus; assembly: GCF_009769545.1. NCBI lineage: Eukaryota > Metazoa > Chordata > Actinopteri > Perciformes > Cyclopteridae > Cyclopterus > Cyclopterus lumpus. The sequence goes on from NC_046990.1 coordinate 901,705, forward strand.
CTGTGATTACCTGTTGAAGACTTCACTCTGATGAGTCAGAATAGTGCAGTGGTCACGGGCTGTGTGCTTGTTTTCTTGCTTATTTCATTCTTTCTTCACCAAAACTAAACAGGGTGTTCTTAATATATGTAAAAGATAAATCAGTCAAAATGTTTGGCTTATTGGACGACATCAAAACCTTTATGTATGAGTTAATAAAGATTAAAAGCCCATTGATATCCCCCCCAACAACATCAAATACATCATCTTTGATCGCTCTGTGGAGAACACACACTGACAATATTCATGTGATGGTTTATGAAGCATGAAGCAGAATAATTTCAGTCGCGACACAACAAATAGTCATTTCAATTATTTCAAGTTAATATTCACGTAATCCTATTAATTTCATCATGTTTGACTTTTACAGTAAGAGTGTGTTGGTGATTTTCATGCAACATTACAGACATGTACGTAACTTGAGATGAACTCTAAAACTTCTGTGGGCTTCAGGAAAGTCTGTTCTGAAGATTTCAGATCCCTAATTTCATCTGCTGAACATAAAACACAAATATACAGACGTGCTGAAAGAACTAACAAAGGATAGTCACACTATAGTTTAAACACAGTCAAGGACTCCTTCACAGAACACTGTATTTAGAATAATTCAGTTCATTAAAATGTATATTCTAAACATATACGCCTATTAAAATAGATAAAATCAACATTTCTTTTACTAAAATCCTGTGCAAATCATACAATTGTCATGCTCTCCTCAAAGAGACCCTGTTGTCAAACAGGCTTCGTTCAGCTCTGTGCTCTGGTTTGGTAACTCGTCCCTTCATTTACATTTGGTGTGAACACAGTCGTGTTCTCACCAAATGTAAAACGACACTTCTGTCAAACTTAAAATGTTGTTTCCTCTTCCAAAGCCAGCGGGTCTGGTTGCTTTAGGCCTCTGGTGTGAGGCACCAACTGGATCAATTTGTTCAGGCACGACTTTGTGGACTGCTGAGGTGAAATAACTGAAGGAACGTGTTGTTGTTTTTTAACTTTATGGAAAAAGACAATCATGTTTCCGGAGGTTGCGTAACTTAATTGTGACTTTAATAAAACAACTTTATCCGACAGAGTGTGACGAGTGCACACGCAGCTGAACAGTGGACCAGTCCAAGTATTCAACCATCAGCTCTCTTCTCGCCCGTGACGCCAGAGACCACGAGCATCAGAACTCTTTGACATTATCTTTGCTATTGTCTTCTATCAAACACACACACACACACACACACACACACACACACACACTGGGTATGTGATTCGGCTGAATGAGAGCAGACATTTGCTCGGTGTGAGGGCCATCGCTGTCGTATTCCTTTGTTTGCTGCACATGACACACTCCCTCTCCCACTGTGTGGTAATATGGCTATTTTCTCAGTCAATTTGCCTCTCTCAGCATCCAAGCACATGCAAATATAGAAGATGATACCGATTGGGGAATTGTGCTCGGCTGTAAAATGTGTTCCAACTGTTTAAAATCCAGGTTTTTGTTGGATTTACATGAAACTGTGCCAACAAAAGAACAAAAGAACAAAGAAACTAGAAGATTGTTTGAATTTTAACATTGCACATTTATTTTCTTCTTTATTTATTTACAAGTAACAAAGGTAATACATAACTCAAATTCAAAGACATCTTTGTTGACAGAGAAGTCAAACACAATCAGAGTTTTTAGTGAAACTTTTTTTAAATTACAAACCATCACAAACAAATTGACAACATGCCGTAGATATGAATCCTGAGAGGCAAATACGTGTGTAAAAGAATGTTTCTGATTATTTTTCATTTCTGCATCAGCTTATATTATCTTGAATAGGTAAAACCTCCATTTGGAAGATAAATACATTTGATAAACCTTGTTGAATATGTTCTGTTTTCAACTTTGTTTTATGCAATGTTTTATTGAAAAAATGCACTAATGTAAAATACTTGATAAAAGAGACCAACAACAGGCTTATCTCCAGGCTGGTCTTAGTTATACCAACAAAAAATAATGCACCTTGTAATTGTGGTTGTATGTTATCCACGTAATTATGAATTATGAAGGAGGTGGTCGGATCCAACAAGCAGTGACCTTCCAGCCAGGAAAAAGGTGAGTTCCACATGTGGAACGAGACACCTGTCGTGGAGGCACTCCGGTTATTTTGACCCAAAGCCGATCTCTTGGTGAACATAACCAAGTAGTTATTGACCTTATTGAGTAGCTGTTAAGACTTTATGATTTTTTAAATACCGTGTGCATGTATGGACCCAAAAGTAACATTTTGTAAGATATCATTCGACCGGTAGAAATCAATCAGTCAAATCATTTCCTTATGTTTTTGGACATCCCCTACATTTTGCTATTAAGATACAAAATGTAATATACAGTAAGTATCGTAAGATGGGACTTATATTAAGAAAAATGTGCATAATAAATGCATCTGACACATTAATATATGTTTCTGTTTATATATATATACATATTAATATATATATATATATATATATATATATATATATATATATATATATATATATATATATACATATGTACATCCAGATGGATGTGGGAGTTTCAGCAAGTTGATAAAGAATACTCCAGAACAATCATTCAGTATACCCAACTAATGCCCAATTATTGATAAACGGCCAGTATCAGAAATAACATATGTCCATCCCTGACACGCACACACTCTTTCCCCACACCGCCCCCTACCGCTCAGGTACACCCTTCTCACTCTGTCCCCCCCGGTTGCTAGGCAACATGTTTCTTGTGCGGACACCCACCTGCCTTCAGGCTTCAGCGCTCTAAATTTGGTCTTAATTGCAAATTGAGTGGGAGAACAGGCCGACGCCGGCTGAATGAGAAGCAGGCAGCCGGGGCTCGGCCGCCATGAAGTGACAGACACAGTCAGAAGAGACACAACGGAAAGGAGTACGAATTATGGAATTTGGAAGAAGAAAACAAAAGCTCTAAATGGACTAAACTATACAAGGATGCAGCCGATAGAGAAAATGTGCAACAATAACTCGGCAAACAGGAATCATTTAAAAGTCTCTGGGCTGCTACGGTGTCGTTAAAGACAATGCCACACTGTAGCTGTACCAGGTCAGTTTGTTTCTCATCTTTAATGTGGTTGTAATCATTTACATCAAATGCAAGTTGCTGAATTCATATAATGAGAATCAATAGATTTGTACTTTACTTGTATCTCTACATGTTGATAAAAGGGGAAGCGGTGTGTTCCTGACATTTCCTTTTGCACACTTCATTCCCATTCAAAATGCTTCACGGCCCACATGGTTTACTTCTCTGCCTCCATGACAGGCCGTGGTTCAGGAGGTAGAGAGGGTCCTCCTCTCATCATGAACCCCGCCACGCTCCCGATGGGCTCCCAGCACGTTTTGAGACACTTCGTCCAGGACGCTCGAAAGCTGCCATTAACCATTTGACACCAAAACAAGAGTAAACATGTGATTCAACGAGCCAATCAGATGTGGCTTCCCTTCTTATGTCGCATGCAGGCTCTAAAACGAGGAGGCCTTGGAGGTCAGCTGGCCGGCTGGCAGTCACCTAACGTTGTCTAAACCTGTAACATATAAACAAATCATTCCAACATGTGTGTATGGAAATTGGTCCTTAAAGCACATTTTTCAGATTGAAATACATTTATTTTTGCTTTTACTTTCCTTTGGATGCAAAACAATAACACCCTCATTTTAATGGAACACTTACTCCAAGCATCTCTCTAGTTCCAGGTGTGACAGCAACATGAAACAACATGTCATCTTTTAATCATATCATGGATACCTTTCTAAAGTTGTTTTAATATACTGTCCTGAAGCTAAATATGTTCAAAACATAATGTTTACACTGGTAACATAAGTACCCAGCTGATTTAAAGCGGTAATTAGGCACTAGCATCAAAATAAATGACTCTTTTTTCTTCACACTTACAGTTATTTGCCTGAGTTTGTGTTTGTCACAAAACTTTCCTGGCTTTTTGAAGTTTCCTCGCAACCGAAATATTACAGAGATACATCGACAAGCCAACAAGTCTTCAGAGAGCACATATCGGAGAGGGCCCCTGTTCGCTCAATTCAATTACCACAACCCTATACACAACCCACAAGAGACAACGGTGCACCGGATGCTCATTTCAACTCCTCTTTCCCCAAATCCCCATAGAAATCTCCTTCGGTTGGACAATGCACTTTTTCCCATTTGAAAAAAAAGAAAGGAAATCAATATCTGGTTTCAATACATGTGGAAGCCGATCAATACTAGCCCGGCTCTCTTTTTCTCTGCCACACTCTTTCTCCAGTTTTCCCTCCATCTCTGGCAAATGGTAAATAGAAACAATGGAGTATGGTTATTGGGAGGTCAGGGTGCAGCCGCAGGAGAGAATAAGGCTGCTGATGAGAGTGCTTGAGCTGGAATCACACAGGCATCGATGCCGTTAACCTCTCTGTGGAGCAGCATGGACAAAAGAGCTGGAAGGAGTCGCACACACACACACACACACACACACACACGCACATTTAACCTGCATGGGGGAGAAAATCACATGTTTAGCCCTCTGCATGATTTAGGTGTTTTGTGGTTGGGGAAGACTTCATTTAACTGTTCGGACTAGAACCCCCACGGATGTGAGACAGGAAATCAATCAGAAGGACGGAACATGATGTGAAGTGTCCAATTGGAAAAAAAGGTGGAGTTGTGTTTTTAGCACAAATTATGGGTAAAATGATGCAGAAAAAGACATTTCTACCATTTAAAATATGATGGAGAGGAAACTGAATAGAGTTGGACTCACTTCTCTGTGTGTGTGCAAAGCATCGTGGTCACTTTCATGCAACCTGCCGTCACACGAAAGGATTTGAATGAAAAATAAATACTGTGTTTCCTTTGATGTTATTATGAGTTTCATTTATTGTGTCCTCTCTCCTGATTGAACATTTTGGTAAAGGACATTTGTTAATGATCTTTTCTCCTCGTCATAGACAAAATGAAACAGACTGGGGCTCAATCTCTTCATAATATTGTAAACCGCTAGAAATTATGTCTATAAAATATTTAATTTCTTTTGCAAATTGCCTTCAATTAGAAAAGTAATTGCTGCCTGTACTCTTTAAGTACCTGCCTGTTCTTGTGGCTAAAAGTTCACAAAGTAAACCCTCCAACCCCAAAATAACCTCCAGTCAATCTTTTGTAGCATTACAATAGTTGGTTATTGATTGGTCTGATCAGCATTTACTCATGTTACTAAGGAGCATAAGACAAGGTAAAGTGTTGTATATACAGAAACGGAAGGAAATCAGGTTTCACAATGTTTCTTTTCCACACATATTCTGTTCATGAAGATTGGGACGTCGTAGGGGGGGGGGGGGGGGGGGGGGGGGGGGGGGGTACTGACCCTCTCACTGTATCACAGCAGTGTTGAGACTTCGCAATGACCCGGTTCACCTGTCAAATGCCCGTAACCGGAAATACCAACAAATGTGTTTTATTCAAAAATATATATCATTTAGAATATACTGTTTTGAATATATCTACCGTATAACAATGGTGACAGTTGCATTTCAGTCTCCCAAAGAAGGATGTAAAACCTCAGAGGCATGCCACGAACAGACAACAGCCTCTGTCAGGCGGTTTTAAGTAGTCCTTTGAGAGCAGTGGGATGGGTGCCAGCCAGCCAGCCTGGGCATCATGCGGTCCCCCTCTCAGCCCGACAAGGACCCCTCTTATCCTGCCTGTCGTGGTTGCGAGAGGGCGGGCACAGTGGGGGCCCTAGGAAGATCTATGGGACCCTACGGTGCTGTTGTCTCACGAAAAACGAATTACAAACAAATTGCTGAGGGCCAGCACATAATTCCAAGACTCGTGGCAAGTTTATGACTTGCTAATGTTCCTAATTACATGGCCGTGAAAGACTTAATTAATTGAGGGGTGCATGGGAGACGCAGTGGGGGGGGGGGGGGAGTTAAGAAGAAGGGTGCAGAGGAGAGTAAGAAGAAAAATAAATAAATAAACTACTCCCAAAGTAAGAGAAAGAAAATAAGAGAGTGATGAGAAAGAAAAGTGGTTGCCTGTGTTTGTTATCATGGTTCCAGTGCATTGGTTTTTACTGCCTGAGGAGAATTTAGTAGCTCTCACTACTGCGTGCAAAAGAAAATGTGAGTCTCCGGGAAACGCGACCATTACGATCAACCCCTTGCTGATACCTAATATGCCCCGCGTTCCCCCCATGACTTTGCCAAAGTGTCTGTAATCATATTATTGTAAATGTTGGCGCAGTTAATTGCATGGAGAGGAAAATGGGCTACGCTTGGCGGGTTATGGGGAATTTTTTGAAAGTTTGTTTGCCCTCTGGAGTATTGGAGGCACTAATAATGCTGGATAGGAGGCGAGAGTGCGAGAGAGAGGAAGATGGAGAGAAAAGAAGCAGGAGGAGGGCAACACTTAACCGGAGTGTTTCTTCTCTCACCGCTGATTCTGATATGATCTTAACAAATAAAGTAAAAAGAATACAGAGCTGTTGACGTGGATGGCTGCTCTTGAGTGTTGTGAATTAAGCAGCGACTCGCAAGCAACTGATGGATGTTCGTATGCATGAAATGGACAAGTTCTATGTCAACTTAAAGTATTACAGCATGTGTACAATGCTTAAGAACTGATATAGAAATACAGTAATTATGTCCTTATTTGACAAAGTGATGCAAATAGAGCCTGACAGTGACACCTTGCATCAAACATTAATATAATCCACGTGTTAAATGTATTTGTTAAGAACAATAATTTAATTGGGAAAGTGTAATTAACCAAATTCAATCCCATCGATTGAAATACAAAAATGAACCTAACAAAGGTGTTTGTGTACTGCAATCCTGAGAGTGTAACACGGTAAGGCTTATGTCAGGTGTCGGGGGGGGGGGGGGGGGGGGGGGGGGGGGGGGGCGATGTGGAGTCCGTCCTCATTGGGGAACAGGAAACCAGAGCTCATTGGTGTTGTACCCTCTCTGCAGTCCAACATGTACCACACCAGGTGCTGCAGTCTAGTATCCGAGGACTGTCTTATTGGATGATTCTGCAACGGGATATTTACATCCAATGCCGACGTTTAGTCCCATCACAACCATTCCACGTTATTGCCAAACCCTAACCATATATCCACCGTTGTTTATTTGCCATGAACATGATCTTCATCTAACATTAACTGCATCACTGAAAGTGAGCCAGGAATCATGCAGAATTATAATTTCTGTGTGGTGGATGGGTTGATGATGCCCTGACAAACGTCCACCTATGCAAAGACCCAATGTAATACAACATATGTATGTTTTTACACTTCATGAGACCAGGCATATGAGACTTAGATCCCACACATATCCCATATAAATAACATTGAATTGCATTGAATTGAAATGTATTTTGTTCCCTAGCCTGGGGAGGAAGCGATTGTATCCTATCAAGCTTATGGACAAGTCTACGGACATTTTGAAATGTATCCAACCTTTGTATGATGATGGTTGGACAGTCTTTAGAGGACATCAATTCTGATTACACCTGATTAGCTCGGCCTCTCAACCATTCTTGTCATTATTTGAGTAAGAAAAGAAACCAAAACATTTTGACACGCTGTCATCATTCATTTGTTAGTTTATTCCAGACAAATACTGACAAATAAATGTCCCCTGATACAGTATGTGTCAGCCTGCCGTAAATCAAAAATGAAATATAAATATAAAATCCTGCACATGCACACACACTCGCACAGACACACTTCTCGTGCTTTGGGTCCCTCTCAGTGATGAAGAAGCGGGCAGGCCCGGCCACTCTGGGCTCACCATGGGAACATTACTCATTTTCCAGCTCATTGCTGAGGCTCATTTAGCAAAGCCTCCTCCCGACCATCATCAATATCTCTCTTAAAGAGGCCTATGAGCTGGGAAGGACCAGGCTGCCCTAACCTGCTGTGGGTCAGGCTTCACCATGCCTGAGAAATGACAAGAGGCTATTCAGACTTCTTCTCTCCTTTTTTTGTAACCTGTTGCATCATTTCTTCACATGTATGTATAGTTGTCCTGGATGATGGAGTGCTGAACGCTTGTGGTATGAGTATGACTTCTGTATGATCATAGAATATAACTACTGCAACAAGACTCTGTAGTTTCCTTGGGATCTTGTTTGGACCTTCACTTCAATGCAATATTTTTTTTAATCCATTAAATCCATAATAAAGGGTCATAAATCCCTCTGAACATTCATTAACAATCAATAATAATATTAACAATCAATGAAGCCGATACAGCCTTGTTAAAAAGTGGCACCATCTTTTATTGTGCCTAATACAGCTCAAGTCGTGTCTGCAGGCCATACGACCAACCTAGGAGTGCCCCTGCTACTCATCTGCATCATGCATCACACTCAGATAGCCCTGTGTTATTAAATAGAAAACACAGAACATTGGCAGAAATGTATAGAAGCGAAACATCAGCGCTTTCCATACTCCATCCTTCTCTTCTATGGTACCAACAGCTTGAACAGCAAGCCCACAGCGCTGTGCTGATGATTGTCTTTGCACATTTCTGTAAACCACGGACACAGAATGTCAATGGATTCTTTTCTTTTGTTTTATATTCAGTCAGTCAGTATTTTATATTCAGTGAAATGATGAAAGTATGGCGTGGAGGTCTATTAAGGGTGGGTGGAAGGTTCCTTTATATTTGATGTATATATATATAGAGAGAGAGTTCTGTGTGAAACCAAAACTAAATGTTTACTTTACCTAAGTTACTTAACGTTGTTACGCATGTTACAAAAGAGTAAGAGTTTGCTAAGGGCCGTATTTTTCTAAACACTACTTTACATTGTTACTTATTACATTGTTATATTATTATTATATCACAAATTATGATTTTAGTGCATCAGCATATCTACTATGTTCTCTTCATTTTGTACAGGACAACTCATTTCGGCTGCTGAACCTGGATGAGAATGAGAATGAAGCACATCTAACCAATCTGCTTTGAGAAAAATATGTTCCTAATTTGTGGGAAGGGGGGGTCAAAGTTAAAACGGCTTGTGCATAATATAAAGTATTCATTCATGCGTAAGGTACCTATTGTCAAAATAAACCTGTTTTATTGCACAATATTTGGGCTAATCAAGAAGAGCAGCCACACATGCTGTAGAGGCCTCACAGCAGGACTCAGGATACATTTTTAATCCATTTCCTATTTATTGCAGATATTCACTGGAGAGGGTAAGAAAATGATAAAAGAGTTAGGCAAAGAGAAGGAAACTGAGAGGAAGAGTGATTAGACCGCAAGTAAAAACAAAGAAATGCTAGTAAAGAATATGCATGATGAGAAGCTCACGTTTCATCTCAGTATGTTTCCTTATGAGCCTGGCTTTGTGCATAGGGGTTCTGGCTATGTTGAAACATACAAGTACGTGGATAGTGGTGTCAACATAGTTTTATATACAACAATATGGCAGATGAGCAAAATAACAAAGTAAACCTCTATCTATTTCATGAATTTTATTTTGAAGGGCTAGAAGCAGCAACATTTCTCACAACTGTTATTTTGACAAGGCGGCCAAGTGGCAAAGTCGTCAAGATGCTCACATGGTGCATATGAATATGTTTAGGTAACATGAAATGTATGATAGACGTATCATCAGTAATTTCCATGTGGACCACCACAAAGGGTTCGGGGAGAAAGAGAAAGGTGGGAGACCATAGGGGGTTGACAGGAGGGCAAACGGCATCATCCTGCTGTGGTGGAATGCTGACTTCACTGGAGTGTGATTGGCAGCTTGACCGGGCCTTGGAGGTGTGTTGTCAGTCCATTTGTCCTTAAACCATCTGATTCGTCCGTCATAGTTTTTATCACGTCAGCATTTATACTAACAAAGCTTGGGCGTGGGTCTGTCAAGGTTAAAGAGGGTATTGTCATATAACGGCTACTACTATTACTACTTCATGAATAAGCTACTACTGTTACAACTAAAACAACTAGTATGAAATCTACTGCTACTACAGCTATTCTAATACAATACTACTTCAGCAATAAATCCAATACTGCCACAACTACCATCACTAATATGGCAACACTGTCACTGCAAAAGAAAGAAACTATTGCTACAACTACAACTACCGGTACAGATCGGTGTGTTGCTCCGCTACAACCAGCAGCTTCTGCTACACCCACACCTACTACTGCGACTGATGTTGGAACAGGGGTATATAGTCACTGACAGAAGGTTAAAGGTCACTTTTTCATAGACTACATTGATGCTGCTCGTGAGGCACGGCGAGGATCTAGTCCATTATTTTCACAATGTGGTTTGTGTAGTAGAAATCACACAGTGAGTTTGTGTAGTGCGCTGTGTTTTTGATGGCTGCAGAGTGCCTCCAGCTGAAAAAGCATGGAAATGAAGTGGAAAATGCATATGATTAGGCAAATACAATCTCCTTAGCTTGTGTGTGTGTGTGTGTGTGTGTGTGTGTGTGTGTGTGTGTATGAGCGAGAAGCAGATAAAGATAGAGAGAACAACGCGCTCTAAACACACGATTACTTCTGCATTTCCACATCCAACATTTGTTTTCATTAAATTGCCATTCTGCCGTATTTGCTTTGGCATTCCTACATTTCACAGTACCTGCATCAAATTATGTGGTAAATGATGCTCAAACATTTTACGAGACTTAACGTATAGAGATGCAGCATGTTCTCTACTTACTACTGCTTTAGGCTTTAACATAGGATCACACTTCCTTCCAGAGTCTGATTCCAAGGATGAATCATTACATTTCTTTTGATAACTTCATGTTAAAACTCTTTCACTTCTTTTGGCCACAGTATATGTTCTATACTTTCCTTAATGGAACTTGAAGTGACAGCATTGTGTTCTTCACTGTTTCCAGATGACCCAGTTAGACATGTTCTAAAGCACTATTCATGTTCCCTATTTAGTTACTTTCCTGAAAAACAAGTTAAAATTCCTGTTATTTTGATAAAAACCACTAACAATCTACTTGGACTCAAAAACATGATTGGACTCATACAACGAATAAACAGAATTTCTCGTCCCACAGGCAATTTTGCACACAGGCAATTTTATGTGCTTGCGGGCGACCTGCACACATCTATTTGTCTAATATGGTGGTGAATTTTTTTTTGATCATATCAACAACAACGGAGACACGGGGCATCCATCATGACCTGCCCACCTCCACCGCCTGCATGTACTTGAACGGGCCCAACAAGTGGTAGCAATTTTCCATTTTCATTTGTTGACCACTTGACCATGTGCTTTCCCCGGCTCCGGCGGATGAGCTCTCATTCATGGTCGACTTCTGCTCTGCACACACCTGCGAGCTCTGATGCACCGGCTCCTGACAACAGAGTGCAGGCAGCAGATTGCAAACAGCCTCCGAAATGAACATATACGGCACCAGAGATCCACAGAGAGGAGGAGAAAAGCAACAAACACAGTCATATATATATTTTACCGATGCACTACTGTGTTAGTAGTTACATTTTAGTACTTAATACTGCAATTACAGTTCTAACAATCTTTATTTCCATCAGATGTTCCTCCCTTTCTGAGGGTTTACTTTGTTAACTTTTAGCCACAAGCACAGGCAGGTACTTAAAGAGTACAGGCAGCAATTACTTTTCTAATTGAAGGCAATTTGCAAAAGAAATTAAATATTGTATAGACATAATTTCTAGCGGTTTACAATATTATGAAGAGATTGAGCCCCAGTCTGTTTCATTTTGTCTATGACGAGGAGAAAATAAATATACAACATGATGAACATGGCAACATTTTATATTGTCTTTTCCTGATACAGAGGCTGCATTAGGGATGTTACTAACTAACTGTTTCACTATGCTGTCCGTTAAACAGTAAAAATAAATATGAAAAAATAAATAAAAAGCACTTTCAAAGAGGCCACTCATGACATCCATGAATACACAGAGACTGTGAGTGACTACATCAGCTGGTGCACGTCCATATGTGCACCTCCCAGGACTGTGCGTATGTTGCCCAACCAAAAACACTGGTTTAACAGGGAAATAAAGCCGAAAATCAGGACACTGCGGGAGGCCTTCAAGTCAGGAGACCAAGTGGAGTACAAGAGAGCCCGGTACGAGCTGCAGAAGTCCATCAGAGCAGCGAAAAGGGCTCACTACCTCAACCACAACACATGCAGTATGTGGCAGTGAATCCAGTCTGTCACAAACTACATGAGAACCACAACAACCACAGACCCCCGAGATGCCACCCTTCCAGACAGCCTCAACACCTTCTAGGTTCGATAGGCTGATACAGACAAACCCTCGAAGCCCCCTCTGACCCCACGGACACTGCCTTCCAGGTGACACATACACAGGTCCTGAAGGCTTTGAAGAAGGTGAACCCTCACAAGGCTGTGGGACCCGATGGAGTTCCTCCCAAAGTTCAACTAGCTGGTGTGTATGCTCTTCAACATGTCACTATCCCAGGCTGTAGTCCCCCGCATTTTCATACCAGTCCCCAAAAGACCAGACACACCCACTCTGAATGACTTCAGGCCAGTGGCACCCACACCAGTCGCCTAGAGAAACTCGTCAAGTGCCTAGAGAAACTCGTGCTCACACACATCAACCACACGGTCCCAGACACTGTCGACCCCCTCCAGTTTGCCTCTCGCTCCAATCGATCAGTGGATGACGCGGTAGCAATAGCTCTACACCACACTCTGCAACACCTGGAGAGCAGCAGGACGTATGCCAGGATGCTTTTCCTGGACTACAGTTCTGCATTCAACACAATCCGCCCGGGCAAACCCATCGAGAAGCTGACAGACCTCGGCATCCCAACTCCCACCTGAGCTGGACCCTTAACACCACAGCCACAGCAAAGGCTTTATTTCATCAGGATGCTCAGGAAAGCCGGTCTGAACCGTCGCCCTCTCACCCTACAGAGGATTGGTAGAGAGCATCCTCACCGCAGGCATCACTGTCTGGTATGTAACACCACACAGGCAGAGAGGAAGGCTCTGCAAAGAGTCATAAAGACTGTGCAGAGGATCACAGGGACAACACTTCCTCCCATGGACTCCATATATGTGCAGCGCTGTCGTAAAAGAGCAGAGGGAATCATCAGAGACTCACTCCACCCAGCTCAATCTCTGCTCACTCCACCAGCTCACTCTCTGCTCAGACACAAACAATGCTGGTACAACCTGAGACACAGCAGAGCGGACAGCATCATCACCCACAGAACACGCTTCTTCAACAGCTTCTTCCCGGCCACAGTCAGACTGATGGCAACACAAATCCACTGAAATATGTTCAATAACCCAACACTACACTTATGTGCAATATGTTCCATTTTATTACTTAAAACATATAATTTAAAACTGTCTAATTTAAAATATGTGCCATTTTATTACTTAAAACAATATAATTTAAAACTGTACCCCAAACTGTACATACTAGCACCTCTCTTGTCCTTGTACATAGTACCACCCCTCTGTATACATCACCACTTCTGTACAGTGTTCTCTTTTATATCTTGTATTTTTCTCTTCTTTCTTATAATATAATGTTATTTCTGAAACTTTGACTCGGAGAGCCCTGCATAAGAGTTCCAATGTGTCTGGACTGTTGGTCCAGGCACAAATGGCAAATACAAATCTTGAATCTTGAATCTTAAACTCAGAGGAGCGGCTTGTCACTTCAATGAGAATGGACCTGGTCCACCTTAAAGGTCACTCCACCTTACGAGCATCTGAGGTAGAGTTGTTGCTAACTTTTGTGTGAACTGCCTTTACTTTAATCATTAGCTGGCTGACTGGTAACATACAGGGACTTGACGTGTCCATCATTTCTTTTTCTTTCTCTTTTTTCACGGGCAGACTAACAAACACCTAGCTGTTGAGGAAGTGGATCAAACTATTGAATTTAGTTACTGATAGTAACAACATTTGTGCATGTTCTAATGTCTTTGGGAACGTCACCATTGTTTCTTCTTCCGCTTAGCTGAAGTGGAGCTCCTCATACACAGTGGGAGCAGCAAAAAAGAGCTCTCTTTGACTTCACCATGAATTAAAAGTCAAAATATGTTTTCAAACTGGTTTTCATGAACTACTTAAACACGGAATAAGAATATTACGCAGTGAAAAAGCAACCTTTTCCAGGGCCTTTGCCCCGCAAAAAAATCAACCAATCAAGTTGTGCAGAAGAGGTTGAGTTGCACCTTCAGTTTATTGATGAATCAGCAACATATTCGTAGGCTTTATAGTCCAAAGCGTCGTAGTCCAAAGCAAAACCTTTTTTACTCCTATCAACCTTGACAAAGACAGCACAGACCAGATCCAATCCTTCGTTCTAACATTCCCTAGTAAAAGCCCTTGTTATATAGTATTATGTACTACATAGTTCACATTGTCATGTTGTTTCTTAGTCACTCTTTCATGGTCTGTAAAAATGTATCAGCTTCTTACTTAATTGGACCTCGTGGATATATAATCTGTTTGCTCATCTACAAACAAATGAATTTGGTGCTCAATGAATTAAATGTTAAATGAAATGTCATGGGCGAAGAGCTTAAACAGTTTCAGTGGGACTTGCCCAACTCTCTTCAAACATCTTGTGAAAAATAGTGAAAGTGTATCACATGTAAGTTATTTGGTATCTCATGTATTGCTATACGGAGTAAAACGTTCACTGCTCTGTGAAAGTGGTCAACATTGTATGTTCTGAACCTGTGCAGCCCTGAGTGATACACTGAGGCCCTAGATTAGCCCTCAGTCATCACAACTCTGAGCACCCCTGCTCTAGGCCATCAGTGCACAACAGCATCCTGCTTACTCTTCTTTCTCTACATGTTGGCTCTGCTCCCTGGAACCACTTGCTGCTGTGTCTGGCCTTCTCCTCTGCTTCCTCCTACTCTCTGTCTTCCTCTTGTTTTCCCTCCATTCATCCAGCGTTTCCCCTCTCCAGCAGCCCAGACAATGGGACCCTGGCTGTAGCCAGCCACAGGCCCCCTCAAGCCCACTGAGTCTTTTCACAGCGAAGCCCAGGGGCTCCAGGGTAAATCCTACAACTTGGCATGCTAGCGTGCCAGCTAAAGGGATGCCAATGTCCGCCAGCATTGCTGCACTCTTCATTTGCAGCCTCCTCTCTTTGTTTTACAGTGTATGTCTCTATGAATATATGTTTCTATCTCATGCTTTGTCTCTTCTTGGCTTTCCATCTTCTTTAGTTTCTCTTTGTCTCTGGTTTGGTACACAGTGGAGTGTTCCATGTCTCATCTTCACCAGGTGTCCCACATAAACATTTTAAAAGGCATTATTCCAGTCAAAAACTGAAAAAAAATAAAATTAAAAACTGATAAAAAAATAAAAGAATAATACTGTATTGATATTTTCCCCTCCTATAAAAGTATTGTTTTTAAATGTTATGGATTTATCTAACCCTGTGAGATCTGAAGGATTACCGGCGATCCCGGCTGACAGAGAGAAGGTATTGGACAAGAGTGAAGGTACTGAACAAGCCTAAAGGTATTGGACAAGAGTGAAGGTACTGAACAAGCCTAAAGGTATTGGACAAGAGTGAAGGTATTGGACAAGAGTGAAGGTATTGGACAAGAGTGAAGGTATTGGACAAGAGTAAAGGTATTGGACAAGAGTGAAGGTATTGGACAAGAGTGAAGGTATTGGACAAGAGTGAAGGTATTGGACAAGAGTGAAGGTATTGGACAAGAGTAAAGGTATTGGACAAGAGTGAAGGTATTGGACAAGAGTGAAGGTATTGGACAAGAGTAAAGGTACTGAACAAGCCTAAAGGTATTGGACAAGAGTGAAGGTATTGGACAAGAGTGAAGGTATTGGACAAGAGTAAAGGTACTGAACAAGCCTAAAGGTATTGGACAAGAGTGAAGGTATTGGACAAGAGTGAAGGTACTGAACAAGACTAAAGGTATTGGACAAGAGTGAAGGTACTGCACAAGACTAAAGGTATTGGACAAAAGTGAAGGTATTGGACAAGAGTAAAGCTATTGGACAAGAGTGAAGGTACTGGACAAGAGTAAAGGTATTGGACAAGAGTAAAGGTATTGGACAAGAGTGAAGGTATTGGACAAGAGTAAAGCTATTGGACAAGAGTAAAGGTATTGGACAAGAGTGAAGGTACTGGACAAGAGTAAAGGTATTGGACAAGACTAAAGGTATTGGACAAGAGTGAAGGTATTGGACAAAAGTGAAGGTATTGGACAAGAATGAAGGTACTGGACAAGAGTGAAGGTATTGGACAAGAGTGAAGGTACTGGACAAGAGTAAAGGTATTGGACAAGACTAAAGGTATTGGACAAGAGTGAAGGTATTGGACAAAAGTGAAGGTATTGGACAAGAATGAAGGTACTGGACAAGAGTGAAGGTACTGGACAAGAGTGACGGTACTGGACAAAAGTGAAGGTATTGGACAAAAGTGAAGGTATTGGACAAGAATGAAGGTACTGGACAAGAGTGAAGGTACTGGACAAAAGTGAAGGTATTGGACAAAAGTGAAGGTATTGGACAAGAATGAAGGTACTGGACAAGAGTGAAGGTACTTGACAAGAGTGAGGGTATTGGACAAGAGTAAAGGTATTGGACAAGAGTGAAGGTACTGGACAAGAGTAAAGGTATTGGACAAGAGTGAAGGTATTGGACAAAAGTGAAGGTATTGGACAAGAATGAAGGTACTGGACAAGAGTGAAGGTACTGGACAAGAGTGACGGTATTGGACAAGAGTGAAGGTACTGGAAAAGAGTGAAGGTACTGGACAAGAGTGAAGGTACTGGACAAAAGTGAAGGTATTGGACAAAAGTGAAGGTATTGGACAAGAATGAAGGTACTGGACAAGAGTGAAGGTACTTGACAAGAGTGAGGGTATTGGACAAGACTGAAGGTACTGGACAAGAATTAAGGTATTGGACAATAGTGAAGGTATTGGACAAGAGTGAAGGTACTGTACAAGAGTGAAGGTACTTGACAAGAGTGAGGGTATTGGACAAGACTGAAGGTACTGGACAAGAATTAAGGTATTGGACAATAGTGAAGGTATTGGACAAGACTGAAGGTACTGGACAAGAATTAAGGTATTGGACAAAAGTGAAGGTATTGGACAAGAATGAAGGTACTGGACAAGAGTGAAGGTACTTGACAAGAGTGAGGGTACTTGACAAGAGTGAGGGTATTGGACAAGACTGAAGGTACTGGACAAGAATTAAGGTATTGGACAATAGTGAAGGTATTGGACAATAGTGAAGGTATTGGACAAGACTGAAGGTACTGGACAAGAATTAAGGTATTGGACAAAAGTGAAGGTATTGGACAAGAATGAAGGTACTGGACAAGAGTGAAGGTACTTGACAAGAGTGAGGGTATTGGACAAGACTGAAGGTACTGGACAAGAGTAAAGGTATTGGACAATAGTGAAGGTATTGGACAAGAGTGAAGGTATTGGACAAGAATGAAGGTACTGGATAAGCGTAAAGGTACTGGACAAGAGTGAAGGTACTGGATAAGCGTAAAGGTACTGGACAAGAGTGAAGGTACTGGACAAAAGTGAAGGTACTGGACAAGAGTAAAGGTACTGGACAAGAGTGAAGGTACTGAACAAGAGTAAAGGTACCGGACAAGAGTGGAGGTACTGGACAAGAGTAAAGGTACTGGACATGAGTAAAGGTACTGAGTGAAGGTACTGGACAAGAGTAAAGGTATTGGACAAGAGTAAAGGTACTGGCCAAACCAGATGACCTAATGGGCCATTAGTACCAACCGAGTCATAGTAGCTTGTCGGGAAGCGGGCTGAATAAGCATTTTGGCCTGTCAGCTCAAGATATGTGAATTAAAATGAGATGACATGTCCACATTATGCTAATACCATGCATGCAGTATAAATGTGTTATTTGTACCTATTCTATATATATATATATATATATATATATATATATATATATATATATATATATATATATATACATCCTCCAATTGATCTATTTATCATGTAGTGAAAGCTGAATCATCTTCACAGGTCATTGACATATTCAACATTTAGGTCTGCCAGTGCCAGCTGACTGCAGAGTGACTGCAGCTCATTTTGTTCCATTGTCAAAGTTTATATTTCCATGTCACTTTTGGTTTTACTCCGTATATTATCCTTTGGTAAAATATGAATAGCTGATTTTTAAAAACCCTCACAAATGTTTTACATTAAGGTATCACAGTAAGGTGAGTACATGTACGTGTTTACTTTCATTGGCACCATGAACTATTTTCATTATCACACACTATTTCCTCTACTGCTACTTACATGCACACAATCACGACAAATGCTGTCCAGGTAAAAGAGACACACTAACAGAGACACAATGAGTGTGTAGGAACACACACATAGATGCGCTGCCCTCTGCGTTATCAGGGCGACAGAGGGCCAGTGAAGAGGGGTGGCATGTGCAGGGGCTGCTGGACAGCCACATAAAAGGCTGCTGGCATGAAGAGTGATGGGCTAGGACACTGCATCCGCTATTCGGCCTTCATTTGCTTTATGTGACCCCCACCCTGCTGACCACCGCCTCCCTTTTCATGTATGCCTTTATTTAATCACTTGCATATGGCATTGGCTGTGCTCTTTTTAAATTTTTTTATTGAGGTCATTTTTATAACTGCTGTGCTGCGGCCATGACAACAATAAATCCAGTTTATTCCTGGACAAGGATGACCTTTTTCCTCCCACTAATCAAGCTGTTGCAGGTCGAGTCCATACTCACAGAGCAGTCCGTTCTCTTCTTGAGGTCGAGTGTGGTTAGTAACAGGATCGAGGGATCACTGAGGGGCTGCAATACACCCTCATTATTTGTCCACACACCTGTATGCATGCTATTAAAGTAACCCAAAGTACATTGTTTTGAAGGTTTTTGGCCATCTATCTGTATATTTATGCAATTGAAAAAAATACTGATAGTGTACAACAAGCAGGCTAATTTTCAAGGATTTCTTTTCCCGTTCATGTTGAATTTATTTTTCTTGTCTCGAATCGGATTGAATGTATGTTTTGAGTTCTGGAACTACAGGTCCCATCATGCTTTGGGGGATATACACTTTAGGAGTATCAAATGAATGTGAGGGATGAAGCGGTTCGTTGATTATTCAATCAAAGGGAATTAAACAATTTGGATGAATCTCGTGTGTTATATATGTGCTCAATGTATCAATAGAGTGGAACGTCGCGCATTAGCCGCTAACAGGCTCAGTTTGCACTGTAAAAATAAATGTAAAGATAACTTTCTTTGATTGCTTTTCATCCCGAAATGACAAAAGTTACAACATTTACGTGAATCATGAAGCTAGACCTTTATGTCAAAGAAGTAAGTGGCTTACATGATTTCTAAAATGATTTAGGAACATCTTCCATTCATGGATGTTGAAGTAACTGGTTTGGCCAATACCATAAAATATTGTTAGGATTGTTAATAAACCATGGCCAGAATGCTGATAGTTTTGAGCAAAAAGCAGCTAATATTTACCAGCAAATATCATATGTAAAGAAGAGCAATGTGTTTGCCATTAACGTCACTACTTTGCCAGACATTTAGCATTTCTCTTTTCTTTTTGTATATCATACTGATCCGATGGATACAATAATACGTAGTATTTATACCATCAATACTTTAGGTATTGATCTGCCAATTGCTGAGAAAAGCTGCTATTATTGTAAAGAGTAAGTCCTGCTGATTGCAGCATTATGTGAGCTCTGGTTTGAGCTACAGTCCGACTCCGAAGGGTTAATCATCAGCAGTAAATCCATGCGACCATGAATCACTCTGTATTCTCTCCGTTCTTCTCTCAACCTACAGTATCATCTCAGCCACTTTGGGTATTCTACACCTGACTTCTTCACTTTGAGTCGCTCCATACTTTCAGAGATTGCTACATCTGCTCAGCAGTCTGCACCTGCAGCCCTCTGTGCTCCCCCCCCACCCCCCCTGCTGAACTGCGACCTGATCTGAGACAGCTGCTGCAGAGGATTAAGTCTGGTCTTTAAACAAACACAGCTCCGCAGCGCTCGGCGGGGGCCAGGGGCCGGGGTCCAGCTCCGGGGGCCCGCTGAGAGTGAGCCATCCCTGGGGAGAGGTAGAGAGAAGGGCCCCTGTGTAATATGATGATTCCCCTGAAGCTGCTCATCATGGATATGGTAAGAAGGACTTGTTTTGCCCTCCCATGAACAGGACAGTACGGTTTATCGGTTCAAATGCACAGTGAAAGCTGCTGTTGGCCTTTCAGCCTTTACAAGGAAAGGACTGATCACAGCTCCATTTCAGATAAAGGTGAAGTGTCTTCCTCTTCTACCTTGTGCTACCTTTGTCTTCTTCTTTCTCTCTGCGTTCTGCCCTGTGTCACTTCAGACAGGGGTCACCTCAGCAGATTAACTCTGAGAACCAGATCCAATTGAAACAAGCCGTGGGGAACATCTATCACTTGCAGATGCAATCATGCTAAATGTGTCTATTTGCATTACACTTTTTTACAAAAGAAGGAGGAGGTGGGGGGGGGGTATCCATCTCTCTTGTAGTTGACAGTCCCCATTAAAACACTGAGCGTGCTGAGGACTGAGCCAGCGAGACGGCCACAACTTGTTTCTCACACTGTTGTGACAGCGGATGCAAATACCCTGACTTTCCCCTCAGAGAGTGGCAGGCAGGAAGAATGGAGAAAAAGAGGTGTGGGGAGAAATGGGTGGTGGCAAAGCAAAATGAAGAAAGAAAAAAAATCTCTCCTCCCTCCTTTGGTCCCTTTTAATGACTTCTCCGTCTTCGGCTCTGCCATCAAAATATTATATCAATAATTGCTGCCGAAAAATTAAACAAGTAAAACAATGAGACTGCCCGGGGGCTGCCATCCCCCTCCAAATTAGTCTTTGCATTTTAGAAGAAGGTCACTTCCTCCCCCCCCCCCCCCTCGGCCCCCTCCTCCTGCTTCCATCGGATCAGTGACACATTCTCCGCCGTGATAGCGCTGACCTGAGTTTGAATTTAGAGTGTTCATTAATAGGATATTATGCCATATGCTCACTGCACTGTCTTATTGTAATGTCTGGCACTGGTTTAAGAATTTGTAATTAGTGCTGATATAATGAAGGGACTGGAGGGGCTAATGCTAACTGTGGTGCAAGAAGGAGATTTGCACTTTGAAATGTAAACTGGTCGGATCGGTCATCTACTGACCCATCGGCTCACCAAGTGCACTCTGGGAAAAGACCGTGATCGTGGGCGCTGTTTAACAAGCTTCTCAGAGGGAGAACTCAGCTGGCCCGTAATGTGTGACACACATCGGGTGCTACCTTTAGGTTTAGGAGTAACATACTGTGATCAATATGCCGGACCTGGGACGGTCCAGCTGTCAGGGACAAATGCCAATATTGTATGTTTCAGAGCACAAATGAATGTTGACGTTTTTGCTCAGTCGGATCAAGTTTCCATCATTGGAAGTTACACGTGATAATAATAAGTTTACAGAGCGAGAAACTCTTTTTAACAACAACAAACAACTTTCACCCAGCTGTTTGGATCATAAAGTAAACATTGACTTTATGCTTGACAATAGAAAGTCCGCTAAGGGCGGTTATTATATATTCACATAGTTATGTTTCGTTGTCACGTTATTCTTTTAACAACCAATCGCTTCACAGCGTTGACCACGTGTCATCGTGCGGCTCCGCGCGGTCGATACGAGGCTGCCGTGAAACATATTCGTGGTTCAACAAATCAGAGGTTTGCATAACCGTACAAAGCCAAAACTAATTGTGGTAACCGGGTGAAATAACTCCTGTCCATATTTAGAGATTGAAACTTGAAACTGAAGTTGGTCTGTTTTGGATGGTCCAACTTTACACTGCTTGTGGCAGAGTGTGTCGAGTTGTGCTTTTACTTTTCTTCTTCACACAACTACTTCAGCCAAGCGTAACCCCATGACTGCTGAACTTAAATCATAAAAACCTTAGGAATGCTTTTGTTACTGTGAGCGAATATTATACACAATCAAAATATGCTGCCAGGGAACTTTTGCATGTACGTATGAACATTCTGTCACTCGGCAGACTAACAATGTTTCTGGATCAAACTGCATCATTTCTACTTTGTGGTAGAGTGATGCAGCTGAAAGTCCTCATATATATAATATATAAGAGTTTTTACACCTAATTTGAGAATAATTCTGACGATGCAATTTGACTCTTTTCAGAAGTGTTTCTCGCCGTGGTCTTTCCTCCGGCAGCATGTCCTGGTGCACAGTGATGCTGTAAAACTCTGTTTTTCTCGCGCTCCACCGCCACGTCCCACCGGCACTAATTTTCATCCATAATGATCTTCCTGGGCGGCATTGAAGAATGAGGGTTTGAGCGGCTTTTGCCTTGGCCCTGTCCCAGCACTTTCAGCCCTGATGTGCTGTCATAATTATGCTGTCCGTGCTAAATGCCTATTGTGTAAATGTGCAGTGCAGCTGCCAACAAAAGCAGAAAATGGAGGGATTTTTCCATCACCAGGCAGGAAATAATTGCATACAATGTGGGTTATGCTAAAAATCCATCCCAATAGAAGACATAATTCTGGGAGCGATGCATGGAATAAGACAATGACACAGGAAGTCATGTGTTGGCAGCTGCAAACACAGTCACACACAGATTAGGAAGGGGCATTAATGGGATTCGTGTTTTTTGTAGGAGAATAGCTGCTACTTCTGTCTTGGCACTTAGAGTCATCTTTTTGTTCAAGTGTAAGGAGAAAGGTTGCTCTATATCTGAACAATGATTAAACAATCTTACTGGTTATTGTTGGAATGATAATTCTTTTTGAGGTTGTGGGCAAAAAGCATTTAAGCTCACTCTTACCTGAGGGATAGTATTTTAAATAAACTATCCCCAAGCTGGACTCACAAGGATGACATAATTACATCCAACAGTTACCATAGTGTGTACATGGCAACAAAGCAAAAACAAGAAGATAAAAAAAAAATGACCAAATGATTTCCTCAAAGTATGCAGTTCAATTTAGATGAGAAAAAAGCTTTTTAAAATGTTGTGTGTTGTTTAAGAGCTGAAGAAGGATCTGCATGCTGGAAAAGAGAGTTTTGAACAATACTGGATCTGCTGC